>NC_053025.1:448302464-448510179 GCF_003073215.2 Triticum urartu | reverse complement strand
TGGCAGATATCTTCACAAAGCCCTTGGATGAGAAAAGGTTTTGCAAGTTACGGTG
Organism: Triticum urartu; assembly: GCF_003073215.2. Taxonomy (NCBI): domain Eukaryota; kingdom Viridiplantae; phylum Streptophyta; class Magnoliopsida; order Poales; family Poaceae; genus Triticum; species Triticum urartu. The sequence continues at coordinate 448,510,124 of NC_053025.1, read as the reverse complement.
TGAGCTAAATATCTTGGAATCCTCAAATGTCCTGTGATCAGGCACACTTCCTAACACTTGTGCATGTTGATGACTTAGATGTGCAACACATGAAGTAACGTATGTCTTCAATCAATGAAGACTTACATTCTGAGTGTGAATACATTAATGTGGAATTTGACTTCCGAGCACCACGATAATTGTGCGCCGTGTCTGGGTCTAATACCTCCTATACGGTGGGTAACGCCACCACCAAATTCTTCCCTTAGAAGTGTTTTTTCACATGGCGTTACATTTGCAAAGTCTTCGCTTTCTGTTTGTCTTCAATGTTAACATGGTCTCATGTTTATCTTCAATTTGGTTTCTGTCCTCTACATCATTCACTTATAGCTATGGCTTCTTGCTGAATCTTTTGAACTAAGTGAATGTGATCAGACCCTAACCCCTCTATGCTTCTTTCCTAAGTCTATCTATCCAAATCATATGCATTCTATTGACATTGTCAAAATGTCTTCTCTGCGTCCTTGTCAGCAGAAGACACAGAGACAAACATTAATCCGTTTTCAATGTTAAATCCTTCCACCTGAAACCCGGAGAAGTGGGAACGACCACCCGACAATCCAGGCGTGCGTGGGAACATGGAACAACCTCCGATGTGTTGCATGATAGCCACGTGTCCTTCAAATGTGAACTGCCAGGGGCACCTGTGTACTAACACTGTGTTGTCCCTGTCCTTATAAATGCACGCCTCACCCCAGTCATTATCTCTTCTTCCACTCTCGCACAAATCCTAGCGCCACCGCTAGCCCTCGATGACGCCGGCGACGAAGCGCTTAGCTGCCGCGACCTCACCAACGCTGTCCTCACGCCGGCCACAGACATCGTCTTCTCCGCCGTCGCCGTAGGTGTCCTTCGTCGCCAAGTTAGGGCACAGACGATCGAATTTCTCGGCCTCCTCTCCCACTCCGTCTAGCAGTTCCTCGTGTGGTAAATAAAACCTCCTTTTATAGTCCTTTTGATCCGATAGATTCATCCTTTTCAACCACAAGTAGTTTATGTTCCCACAAGTTGGATCTATCTCATACTGCATCTCATAACATGCCTAGTATATTCACTTATGCTTCACAAAGTAGTTAGATTCCTCACTTGTACTTATTCGTGGATTTGTACAAATCTGGAACCAACTCTCTACCTATGAGTGAATGTCTTTGCACTATGAGGTCAATGTCTTCCAAACTGATTTATCTTCAAAAATCTTCTGAGAATGCATATGACCTCTTCCCCTTCCCTCGCACCTTTAATGCTGTCACAGGTACATGTCCGTGGGAGAATCCCTTGGTTCTCATAGTCTGCATTCATTTGCAGAGTTCTTACAACATCATATAAATTCTCCCGAAGCCAGTTCTTGTCTGACCAGTAGACGGAAGACTTTGACAGCTTTGAAGCCTTTCAGTCTGAACTTCATGGCACCAGAAAAATCTGCAAGGAAGGGTGGCAGACAGCGCCGTGGTAACACATCAAGAGATCCGCCTGCTGACCTCTATGAGCTGTACAAAACAGATTCGGAGGAGGACTACAATCAGCGGAATACTCGAATCCAATGGATTCGAAGATATTGGGCAGAACAATGCTTCAAGTACAGGTTCGTGACCTAGGAGTATGTTGAGAAGAATGCCATCAAGCGACCGTGGGGAGACATCCTATACAGAAATCTTCAACCCAGGTCCAGAGCTGAAGCCATTGAACAAGTCTTCTATCCCTGCATGGTCCGTGGACCATAGCCTGCAGATGCAGACCCATCGTCATTGCTATGGTGTCATGACAACAATCTGTTCAAGCGCAACCTTCAGTTTGCCAGGAACTCAGCCAAAGAAAACAAGAAGTCGCGGGGATTAGACTTCAATCCAGGTCCCTCTGCTCCTTGTGCCGATGGCTCACGCGAAGCTGAACCCAATCTTGTTGGGCCCTTCTACAACCTAGAAGGTCTCATCACTCATATTATGGTTCAAGGGACCGCCATGGATGAACCTGCAGATGACGCTGATTCTGATGAAGCGCCTGCACCACCGAAGTCAAAGAAGCTAAAGAAACCTAAAGCTTCGAAGCCTTCCTCAGCACCAAAGGTTTCACGGGCGAAGCCTCTGGCAACTGCACCTCCTGAACACAGTGTGCAGTCTGAAGATCTGTCACGCATCTCCAAGCCCTCCAAAGTGAAGATGCCCATGCAACCCACCAGCCAAGCACTGACCCCTACTGCTGTTCTGCGCAATGAGAATGACGCCATTGATCTGTCCAGCGACGACGACCTTGGAGATGACGCTCTTGAGCAGTTGATCAAGAGCAAGCAAGAGGCAGAAATCTTCAATGACCTTCCTCTCTTTGATGTTGAAATCATCAACACGTTCATTGATGAGTGGTTTGACAGCCCAAATGTTAGCTTTGATGATCTTCAGTTTCCCATTGGCCTCAGCGTCGCCTTCCATGGAGCCATTGCTGCTAAGCTGGCTCTAGCTCAGAAAATTGTCGAGCTGAAGCATAAGATAGATTATGAAAAAGCTCAGTTCAAGAAGCATATGGCCAAGCTCAATGTTGAAGACATTCAGAACTTCCAGGTCATGATGCATGAGCTCAAGGAAGCATTCCGAACCAAATGCGAAGAAGCCAAAGGTTCTCGTGAGCGCATGAAGGATCTTGCTGCTAAATGTGTTCAGGGATACAATGAAGCTGAAAAGCGCAAGGCCTTGGGGCGACCAGGCATCGACCCCAGAATGGCGGCCAAGAAGAAGAAGAAGACAGCTGTGGCAGAACCCGAAGCACCAAGGCAGGAAGTAGATCCAATTGTTTTCCCAGCCAGTATGACAGGCTCGAAGCCTAAGGTCCCCACAGTGGCTTCAGAACTTAAGAAAACAAGGGCAGCTGAAGCTAAAGCCAGAAAGCGCAAAACCAAGGCCACCACTGATGATGCTCCTCCAACTAAGAAACGCAAAACCAAGAAGAGAGATCGGGCTACTCCCACAGAGCCCCTTGAGGTCGAGACAATCTCAGTGGCTCGTCCTGCGTCTGAAAATCAAGAACGCTAAGTGGTAGTTCATGAGCCTGCTTCCACAGAGGCTCATGAAGCTGAAGACAATCCAGCTGTTGACCCCACCGCAGCTGAAGACATTGGTCCTCACGACAATGTTGAAGATGATGAAGTCCTTCCTCAGATCGAGCACCAGTTGGTATCATCGCATGTGCTCACGCACAACGAACTCATCAGCATTGGTCGTCCTCTGACGCCAACTGCTCAGGATGCATCGTGGGCTGATCACCCATAACGACAAGACACCCCAAGTTCTCCCCAACCACAAGTCACCTCACCCGTGCAAGATGATGATGACTTTGAGGCCCAGCAAACTCCATCTCCGCAATCGTCGCCAGCATTACGCAGGCTTCGCAAAGGACCGAGGCCCCAAGTCACTCCCACTGTGCACGTGTCAGAGTCTGAAGCCAAAACCGCTGAAGACATTCCAACTGCATCAGCCGATGAAAGAGAAGAACCAAGAGTTGAAGTAGACAGAGTTGCTACACCCCCGTCCCACCAAGATGTTGTTCTCGAGGAGAACGTGTCCGACCCTCCAGCTTCTAAAGTGGAGGTTAACAATCCTGAGGCGGCCACCAACATCAACACTGAAGCCAATGACGTTCTCATGGCTGAAGCTAATGTGGCGCCTGAAGCTACTACGGTGCCAGAAGTACAAGCACCTGAAGCCACTGCAGCACCTGAAGCCAATGTGGCCCTTGAAGACCAGATCAACGACAATGTCAATGCTCCTGTACCCCCTCCAAGACCTCATACAATTGAGCTGCATTTGATCGTGGTCAGCCTGTTCTGGTCCGATGGCCCATTCTGGTTCCTCCACCTGCTGCGGGTCCCCAATTTGACTATCATGTCGAGCACAGACCTCCTGTCCAGAAGCCCAAGCCAAGACTTCCACGATTCCCAGGCACTGGAACTTCACCTGGGGTCTTCAATGTGAATGGCTTCGTGGCACACAACACCTTCTTCAATAGCGCCAAGAACCCTTACACCAAACCTTGCATTTCAACAGATCGGTCCTGGAGCTATCAGCAGCGCAGCTACTATTCCTGCGTCTTATACAATCAAGGGCGCATATTTCCACATATGTGTCTCGACACTGAAGCTATAGCTGGCCTGCCCTGCCTTGAAGAAGCGTTGGATTGCTTCAGAGATGCTGGACTGCTGCAGTTTGTCGCAGATAAGGAACACTGGAATGAGGAGCTTCTGCTACAGTTCTATGCAACTCTTCACATTCGAGGCTACAATAGGGATCCAAAGACTTGGATCCTTGAGTGGATGACAGGCAATGTCCATCATGAAGCCAAAGCTCTTGATATCATTGAGCTCACAGGCCTGCCCACTCCTGGTGAATACTATGAACCAGGTTGTCAACAACACCAGAATGCCTTGGAAAGCATCTTTCAGAAGCCAGAACCCAACATGAGCCAAATGTTGAGCATGATGAAGCCTTTGCCTCACGACGCTGAATACCCATCTGAATTCTTTGTTGAAGACCTAGAGTATCTTCCTCGCACCATTTACCATATCATCAGAAAGACTCTATGGCCTGTCAAAGGACATTCATCTGTGGCGAAGCTTGAAGGAGCAATGAAGACTTTGGTCTTCTATATCTTCAATGGCATCAGCTTCAATGCTCAAGACTTCTTCATCAGGCAGTTGGCTGCATCAGGCTCCGACATTTTTGGTCTGAAGTTCTATGCTCCATGGGTAATGCGACTTATCAAGCTTCACTCTGCCATTAACTATCAGTTGTCTGTGCGCAATCATCTTGTCTTCTTGCCAGAGGTTGATCTGTCTGTTGAAGCTATTTACCTAGAGCCTGCTAAGGATCCCATTTATCTTCACAATGTTGATCACCAAAGCTTCACCCAGCCCATTGAAGGAGTTCAGGCAGTATTGCGCGTTTATCCCTTGGCTGGCAACACACGTGCCCCTCGCGCTCAAACTGACGCCACTGGTAGCACCATTATGCAAAGGCCTCGAAGGCGATCTCGTGTCCTAAATGACCGAGAGCTTCTCGTCGCGCTACACCAGAAACAGGACAAACATCACGACTGGCTTAAGCGTCAGATGCAAAGCCTCTTGGTGGATGTCAACCGCATTCGCAAATCTTGCCACCAAGAATGCCTTTGTCACTCATGAAACCTGTCGGAGGTCGTGGAAGAGTTTGACATTGCTTAGTGCTGAAGCTGATCTGCAAGACGATGGCTTCACCGAACGATTCAAGTTTGACTCTGTTGGGGAACGTAGCAGAAATTCAAAATTTTCCTACGTATCACCAAGATCTATCTATGGAGAGACTAGCAACGAGGGGAAGGAGAGTGCATCTACATACCTTTGTAGATCGCTAAGCGGAAGCGTTCAAGTGAACGGGGTTGATGGAGTCGTACTCGTCGTGATTCAAATCACTGATGACCAAGTAGCCGAAGGCACTGCACCTCCGCGTTCAACACACGTACAGCCCGGTGACGTCTCCCACGCCTTGATCCAGCAAGGAGAGAGGGAGAGGTTGAGGAAGACTCCATCCAGCAGCAACACAACGGCGTGGTGGTGAAGGAGGAGCGTGGCAATCCTGCAGGGCTTCGCCAAGCACCACAGAAGAGGAGGGAGAGAGAGATGCAGGGCTGCACCGACGAGAGATCGAATCACGTGTGTGTTTTTGGGCAGCCCCCTAGGCCTCATATATATAGGGAAAGGGTGGAGGCTGCGCCCCCTCTAGGGTTCCCACCCCTAGGGGGGGCGGCAGCCCTAGATGGGCAAGGGGTGGCCAAGAGGGGAGAGGGGAGAGGCGCCACTAGATGGGCCCTAAGGCCCATCCCCTTTAGGGTTTGCCCCCTTCCCACCTCTTAGGCGCCAGGGCCCTTTGGGGGGCGCACCAGCCCACTAAGGGGCTGTCCCTCACCACTCTTGGCCCACGCAAGCCCTCCGGGTGGTGGCCCCACTTGGTGGACCCCCGGGACCCTCCGGTGTCCCGGTACATTACCGATAAACCCCGAAACTCTCCGGTGACCAAACAGGACTTCCCATATATAAATCTTTACCTCCGACCATTCCGGAACTCCTCGTGACGTCCGGGATCTCATCCGGGACTCCGAACAACATTCGGTTACCACATACAAACTTCCTTTATAACCCTAGCGTCATCGAACCTTAAGTGTGTAGACCCTACGGGTTCGGGAGACATGCAGACATGACGAGACGTTTCTCCGGTCAATAACCAACAGCGGGATCTGGATACCCCATGTTGGCTCCCACATGTTCCACGATGATCTCATCGGATGAACCACGATGTCCAAGGACTTAATCAATCCCGTATACAATTCCCTTTGTCTATCGGTACGATACTTGCCCGAGATTCGATCGTCGGTATCCCGATACCTTGTTCAATCTCGTTACCGGCAAGTCTCTTTACTCGTTCCGTAACACATCATCCCGTGATCAACTCCTTGATCACATTGTGCACATTATGATGATGTCCTACCGAGTGGGCCCAGAGATACCTCTCCGTTTACACGGAGTGACAAATCCCAGTCTCGATTCGTGCCAACCCAACAGACACTTTCGATACCTGTAGTGCACCTTTATAGCCACCCAGTTACGTTGTGACGTTTGGTACACCCAAAGCACTCCTACGGTATCCGGGAGTTGCACAATCTCATGGTCTAAGGAAATGATACTTGACATTAGAAAAGCTTTAGCATACGAACTACACGATCTTTGTGCTAGGCTTAGGATTTGGGTCTTGTCCATCACATCATTCTCCTAATGATGTGATCCCGTTATCAACGACATCCAATGTCCATGGTTAGGAAACCGTAACCGTCTATTGATCAGCGAGCTAGTCAACTAGAGGCTTACTAGGGACATGGTGTTGTCTATGTATCCACACATGTATCTGAGTTTCCTATCAATACAATTATAGCATGGATAATAAACGATTATCATGAACAAGGAAATATAATAATAACCAATTTATTATTGCCTCTAGGGCATATTTCCAACAGTCTCCCACTTGCACTAGAGTCAATAATCTAGTTCACATCGCCATGTGATTAACACTCACAGGTCACATCGCCATGTGACTAACACCCAAGAGTTTACTAGAGTCAGTAGTCTAGTTCACATCACTATGTGATTAACACTCAATGAGTCTTAGGTTTGATCATGTTGCTTGTGAGAGAGGTTTTAGTCAACGGGTCCGAACCTTTCAGATCCGTGTGTGCTTTACAAATCTCTATGTCATCTCCTAGATGTAGCTACCACGTTCTATTTGGAGCTAATCCAAATAACTGTTCTACTTGGAGCTATTCTAAATTGTTGCTCCATTATATGCATCCGGTATCTCTACTCAGTGCTATCCAGATAGGTGTTAAGCTTGCATCGACGTAACCCTTTACGACGAACTCCTTTTACCACCTCCATAACCGAGAAACTTCCTTAGTCCACTAGTTACTAAGGATAACTTTGACCGCTGTCCTATGATCCATTCTTGGATCACTCTTGTACCCCTTGACTGACTCATGGCAAGGCACACTTCAGGTGCGGTACACAGCATAGCATACTGTAGAGCCTACGTCTTAAGAATAGGGGACGACCTTCGTCCTTTTTCTCTATTCTGTCGTGGTTGAGCTTTAAGTCTTAACTTCATACCTTACAACTCAGGCAAGAATTTCTTCTTTGACTGATCCATCTTGAACACCTTCAAGATCACGTCAAGGTATGTGCTCATTTGAAAGTACCATTAAGCGTTTTGATCTATCCTTATAGATCTTGATGCTCAATGTTCAAGTAGCTTAATCCAGGCTTTTCATTGAAAAACACTTTCCAAATAACCCTATATGCTTTCCAGAAATTCTATGTCATTTCTGATTAACAATATGTCAACAACATATACTCATCAGAAATTCTATAGTGCTCCCACTCACTTCTTTGGAAATACAAGTTTCTCATAAACTTTGTATTCACCAAAATCTTTGATCATCTCATCAAAGCATACATTCCAACTCCGAGATGCTTACTCCAGTCCTTAGAAGGATTGCTGGAGCTTTGCATACTTATTAGCATATTTCATGATTGACAAAACTTCCCGGTTGTATCACATACAACCTTTCCTCAAGAAAATCGTTGAGGAAACAATGTTTTGACATCCTATCTGCAAGATTTCATAAATAATGTAGTAATCGCTAATATAATTCCAACAGACTCTTAGCATCGCTACGAGTGAGAAAATCTCACCGTAGTCAACTCCTTGAACTCGTCAGAAAACATCTTAACGACAAGTCGAGCTTTCTTAATGGTGACATTTACCATCATTGTCCGTCTTCCTTTTAAAATCCATCTATACTCAACAGCCTTACGACCATCAAGTAGTCCTTCCAAAGTCTACACTTTGTTTTCATACATGGATCCTCTCTCGGATTTTATGGCCTCAAGCCATTTATCGGAATCCAGGCCCACCATCGCTTCTCCATAGCTCGTAGGTTCATTGTTGTCTAGCAACATGACTTCCAAGACAGGATTACGTACCACTCTGAAGTAGTACGCACCCTTGTCATCCTACGAGGTTTGGTAGTGACTTGATCTGAAGTCTCATGATCAATATCATAAGCTTCCACTTTAATTGGTGTAGGTGCCACAGGAACAACTCTTTGTGCCCTGCTATACACTGGTTGAAGTGACGGTTCAATAACCTCATCAAGTCTCCACCATCCTCCCACTCAATTCTTTCAAGAGAAACTTTTCCTCGAGAAAGGACCCGATTCTAGAAACAATCCCTTATTGCTTTCGAATCTGAGACAGGAGGTATACCCAACTGTTTTGGGTGTCCTGTGAAGATGCATTTATCCGCTTCGGGTTCGAGCTTATCAGCCTGAAACTTTTTCACATAAGCATCGCAGCCCCAAACTTTTAAGAAATGACAGCTTAGGTTTCTCTAAACCATAGTTCATACGGTGTCATCTCATCGGAATTACGTGGTGCCCTATTTAAAGTGAACGTGGTTGTCTCTAATGCTTAACCCATAAACTATTGTGGTAATTCGATAAGAGACATCATGGTATGCATCATATCCAATAGGGTGCAGTTATGATGTTCGAACACACCATCACACTATGGTGTTCCAGGTTGTATCAGTTGTGAAACGATTTCCACAATGTCTTAATTTTGTGCCAAACTCGTAATTCAGATATTCATCTCTATGATCATATCATAGATATCTTATCCTCTTGTCACGACGATCTTTCAACTTCACCCTGAAATTACTTGAACCTTTCAATAATTCAGACTCGTGATTCATCAAGTAAATGTACTCAAAATCTACTCAAATCATCTGTGAAGAAAGAACATAACGATATCCACTACATGCCTCAGCACTCATTGGACTGCACACATCAAAATATATTACTTCCAACAAGTTGCTTTCTAGTTCCATTTTACTGAAAAACGAGGCTTTCAGTCATCTTGCCCATGTGGTATGATTTGCATGTCTCAAGTGATTCAAAATCAAGTGAGTCCAAACAGTCCATTTGCATGGAGTTTCTTCATGCATATACACCAATAGACATGGTTCGCATGTCCCAAACTTTTCAAAAATGAGTGAGCCCAAAGATCCATCAACATGGAGCTTCTTCATGCGTTTTATACCGATATGACTTTCGTGGCAATGCCACAAGTAGGTGGTACTATCATTACTATCTTTTGGCATGAACATGTGTATCACTACGATCGAGATTCAATAAACCATTCATCTTAGGTGTAAGACCATTGAAGGTATTATTCAAATAAACAGAGTAACCATTATTCTCCTTAAATGAATAACCGTATTGCGATAGACATAATCCAATCATGTCTATGCTCAACGCAAACACCAATCTCGATGGTAGAGGGAGCGTGCGATGCTTGATCATATCAACATTGAGAACACTTCCAATACATATCGTCAGCTCACCTTTAGCTAGTCTCCGTTTATTCCGTAGCCTTTTGTTTCGAGTTACTAACACTTAGCAACCGAACCGGTATCTAATACCCTGGTGCTACTAGGAGTACTAGTAAAGTACACATCAACACATTGTATATCCAATACACTTCTATCGACCGTGCCAGCCTTCTCATCTACCAAGTATCTAGGGTAATTCTGCTCCAGTGGTTGTTCCCCTTATTACAGAAGCACTTAATCTCGGGTTCGGGTTCAACCTTGGGTTTCTTCACTAGAGCAGCAGCTGAATTGCCGTTTTATGAAGTATCCCTTCGTGCCCTTGCCCTTCTTGAAACTAGTGGTTTTACCAACCATCAACAATTGATGCTCCTTCTTGATTTCTACTTTTGTGGTGTCAAACATCACGAACATCTCAAGGATCATCATACATGTCCCCGATATATTATAGTTCATCACGAAGCTCTAGCAGCTTGGTGGTAATGACTTCGGAGAAACATCACTATCTTATCTGGAAGATCAACTCCCACTTGATTCAAATGATTGTTGTACTCAGACAATCCGAGCACAAGCCCAACAATTGAGCTTTTCTCCCTTAGTTTGCAGGCTAAGAAAATCGTCGGAGGTCTTATACCTCTTGACGTGGGCACAAGCCTGAAATCCCAATTTCAGCCCTCAAAACATCTCATATGTTTTGCGATGTTTCAAAAACCGTCTTCGGTGCCTCAACTCTAAACCGTTTAACTGAACTATCACGTAGTTATCAAAACGTGTATGTCAGATGTTCGCAACATCCATAGACAACGTTCGAGGTTCAGCACACTGAGCGGTGCATTAAGGACATAAGCCTTCTAAGAAGCAATGAGGACAATCCTCAGTTTACGGACCTAGTCCGCATAATTGCTACTATCAACTTTCAACTAAATTTTCTCTAGGAACATATCTAAACAGTAGAACTAAAGCGCGAGCTACGACATAATTTGCACAATCCTTTTGACTATGTTCAGGATAAACAACTTCATCTTATGAACTCCCACTCAGATAGACATCCCTCTAGTCATCTAAGTGATTACATGATCCGAGTCAACTAGGCCGTGTCCGATCATCACGTGAGACGGACTAGTCAACGTCGGTGAACATCTTCATGTTGATCGTATCTTCTATACGACTCATGCTCGACCTTTCGGTCTTCTGTGTTCCGAGGCCATGTCTATGCACATGCTAGGCTCGTCAAGTTAACCCTAAGTGTTTTGCATGTGTAAAACTGTCTTACACCCGTTGTATGTGAACGTAAGGATCTATCACACCCGATCATCACGTGGTGCTTCGAAACGACGAACTGTAGCAACGGTGCACAGTTAGGGGAGAACACTTCTTGAAATTTTAATGAGGGATCATCTTATTTACTACCGTCGTTCTAAGCAAATAAGATGTATAAACATGATAAACATCACATGCAATCAAATAATAGTGACATGATATGGCCAATATCATATAGCTACTTTGATCTCCATCTTGGGGCTCCATGATCATCTATTACAAGAACATGATCAATCTCATACATCACATATATCATTCATCACATCCTTTTGGCCATATCACATCACATAGCATACCCTGCAAAAACAAGTTAGACGTCCTCTAATTGTTGTTTGCATGTTTTACGTGGCTGCTATGGGTTTCTAGCAAGAACGTTTCTTACCTACGCAAAACCACAACGTGATATGCCAATTGCTATTTACCCTTCATAAGGACCCTGTTCATCGAATCCGATCCGACTAAAGTAGGAGAGACAGACACCCGCCAGCCACCTTATGCAACTAGTGCATGTTTGTCGGTGGAACCAGTCTCACGTAAGAGTACGTGTAAGGTTGGTCCGGGCCGCTTCATCCCACGATGCCGCCGAATCAAGATAAGACTAGTAACGGCAAGCATATTGAACAAAATCAACGCCCACAACTACTTTGTGTTCTACTCGTGCATAGAAACTACACATAAATCTGGCTCTGATACCACTGTTGGGGAACGTAGCAGAAATTCAAAATTTTCCTACGTGTCACCAAGATCTATCTATGGAGAGACTAGCAACGAGGGGAAGGAGAGTGCATCTACATACCTTTGTAGATCGCTAAGCGGAAGCGTTCAAGTGAACGGGGTTGATGGAGTCGTACTCGTCGTGATTCAAATCACTGATGACCAAGTACCGAACGCACGGCACCTCCGCGTTCAACACACGTACAGCCCCGGTGACGTCTCCCATGCCTTGATCCAGCAAGGAGAGAGGGAGAGGTTGAGGAAGACTCCATCCAGCAGCAGCACAATGGCGTGGTGGTGATGGAGGAGCGTGGCAATCCTGTAGGGCTTCGCCAAGCACCACAGAAGAGGAGGGAGAGAGAGATGCAGGGCTGCACCAACCAGAGATCAAATCACGTCTGTTTTGGGGCAGCCCTAGGCCTCTATTTATATGGGGAAGGGGAGGGGCTGCGCCCCCTCTAGGGTTCCCACCCCTAGGGGGGGCGGCAGCCCTAGATGGGGACAAGGGTGGCGGCCAAGAGGGGAGAGGGGAGGGAGGCGCCACTAGATGGGCCCTAAGGCCCATCCCCTTTAGGGTTTGCCCCCTTCCCACTCTTCCATGCGCCTAGGGCCCTTGTGGGGGGGCGCACCAGCCCACCTGGGGCTGGTCCCTTCCCACACTTGGCCCATGCAGCCCTCCGGGCTGGTGGCCCCACTTGGTGGACCCCCGGGACCCTTCCGGTGGTCCCGGTACATTACCGATAAACCCCGAAACTCTTCCGGTAACCAAAACAGGACTTCCCATATATAAATCTTTACCTCCGGACCATTCCGGAACTCCTCGTGACGTCCGGGATCTCATCCGGGACTCCGAACAACATTCGGTAACCACATACAAACTTCCTTTACAACCCTAGCGTCATCGAACCTTAAGTGTGTAGACCCTACGGGTTCGGGAGACATGCAGACATGACCGAGACGTTCTCCGGTCAATAACCAACAGCGGGATCTGGATACCCATGTTGGCTCCCACATGTTCCACGATGATCTCATCGGATGAACCACGATGTCAAGGACTTAATCAATCCCGTATACAATTCCCTTTGTCTATCGGTACGATACTTGCCCGAGATTCGATCGTCGGTATCCCGATACCTTGTTCAATCTCGTTACCGGCAAGTCTCTTTACTCGTTCCGTAACACATCATCCCGTGATCAACTCCTTGATCACATTGTGCACATTATGATGATGTCCTACCGAGTGGGCCCAGAGATACCTCTCCGTTTACACGGAGTGACAAATCCCAGTCTCGATTCGTGCCAACCCAACAAACACTTTCGGAGATACCCGTAGTGCACCTTTATAGTCACCCAGTTACGTTGTGACGTTTGGTACACCCAAAGCATTCCTACGGTATCCGGGAGTTGCACAATCTCATGGTCTAAGGAAATGATACTTGACATTAGAAAAGCTATAGCATATGAACTACACGATCTAGTGCTATGCTTAGGATTGGGTCTTGTCCATCACATCATTCTCCTAATGATGTGATCCCGTTATCAACGACATCCAATGTCCATGGTTAGGAAACCGTAACCGTCTATTGATCAGCGAGCTAGTCAACTAGAGGCTTACTAGGGACATGGTGTTGTCTATGTATCCACACATGTATCTGAGTTTCCTATCAATACAATTATAGCATGGATAATAAACGATTATCATGAACAAGGAAATATAATAATAACCAATTTATTATTGCCTCTAGGGCATATTTCCAACAGACTCAACTCCTCCCAGGAATGCTCACTTGCATCGAACTCCCTAACTTGAAGACTCTGACTATTCGTCCTCAGTTGTGACAGTGAATGCCAGAGTCATTGATAACCAAGATGATGCAACTTCACCTCCTCCAACTTCAGCACGTGTCGACACTGCACCAAGTTCTTCTGCACCACCGGACCTCAACGACGACCCTCCTACCTGGCCTGCACCTCGTGGGAACGAGTAGGCGCTCTATGTCTTCAAACCTTTTTGGTCCTTACTGACAAAAGGGGGAGAAGCATATGAGTTGATAGTCTTCAAGCGGGTCCATATGGGTGGTTGCTTTACCTTTTTGCTACTTTTTCCAAGTGCTTACAACTCTTGCTTGCTTTTCGAGTTGTAACACTTAAACTCCATGGTTGTATGCTACTTATTTGCTATTCTGTGATGCGATGATAAATTCCGCATGTGCGATGATAAATTCCGCACTTAGGTAATTTTGCAGACGTCCATTTTTCATTATGCATGTCATTATCTTCGTTACATCATATCATGCATGATGAATTGTCATCATAGGTTGAAGATGATCTCCACAAGTACAACCCGCCATGTGCATTTGCATTCCAAGAGCAAATTACTTATATGCACATCTTCAGGGGAGCCTTTGCAACTTATGAAGACAATACCCTATCCTTTACAAGTTCACATATTTTATTCCACGTTGAAAATTTCAACCAGTTTGTCATCAATCACCAAAAAGGGGGAGATTGTAAGTGCATCTAGCGCCACCCCTAGTTGGTTTTGGAGTATTGACGACAAACCTGGTTGAAGGACTAATGTGTTTGTGAGAATTGCAGGATACCACAGGTAGAAGTCCCTCATTGATTCGGTTTTCCTACCAGAGATGACTCCTAAAATGTATGAAGACATTGAAGTCAAAGGTGGGATGTGAAGACATTCACATTGAAGACTATGACAAGAGAAGACATCGTGTGAAGACTATGGAGCGCGAAGACTTAGTTGTTTCGTCGTTCTTTTTTTTCTTCGTTGAGTCATAGGAACTACCGTACTGTTAAGTGGGGTCCAAGAGAACCAGTCAGAATGACTGAAGTGATGCTTAACCAAAATCCTATGTCTTCGAGCGAAGACTATGAGAGCAAATCTTATCCAGAGTTGGATAGGTCAGCTTTTCTTGTAGCCCAAGTAAAGTTGTCGTGTGTGTTTGAAATCTGACCGTTGGAACACGTGTCAGTTCCTTAGTGACCCAGGGTCATTTCAGACAAATCAGGTCGGGTTGCCTAGTGGTTATAAATAGCCCACCCCCTACAACCATAAACGGTTGGCTGCTCAGAGTTAGTGTACGGCTTTTGTCGTTTGAGAGTAACCCACCTCGAAGCCTTTGAGAGAGAATTCCTTGCGAGGATAAAGCCCTAAACACCCAGAGCCAAAGAGTGTTAGGCATCACTTAAGTCTTCCTGTCTGTGTGATCTGAAGACTTACTACACTTGAGGACTGTGAATCCTCCAGCCGGTTAGGCGTCGCATTCTGAGCATCCAAGAGTCATTGTGGATTGCCGGTGAACAAAGTCTGTGAAGGTTTGGAAGTCTGCCTTGAAGACTTACTAGAGTGATTGAGGACTGGGTGTCCTTAGCTCAAGGGGAATAAGGTGAATACACGGTCTTCTGAGTTGAATCTCAGCCTCCCTAACCAGACGTGCAGTTGTCACAGCAACTAGAACTGGTCCAACAAATCATTGTCTTCAACGAGTCACTGGTTCTATCCTTCCCATCTCTTTATTTACAGTTGGTCCTTGTGAATTCATTGTCTGTTAGCATTATCTTTTGTCTTCACTGAGTGACTGCTTGTTCTGATTGGCTTCATACTATCTTCCTACCTGATGTATACTGCCTAGCTGTCATTAGTCGTTGTGCTTTCACTTCATTGAATACTTGACTATGGCTTGCTTAGTGTAGTCTACCTTCTGCTGCATGGTAATAGGTTTATTTCTACCGTTTGTCTTCGAAACTCTCATGTTTTGAAGACTTTCCTAAAAATCGCGTATTCACCCCCCCCCCTCTAGTCGATCACTAGCACTTTCATGGAGGTTGGAGGGGGTCGACGGTGGAGATGAACAGTATCCCGTGGAGTCCCGTTTTGCGGTACACCACATCCCTCTCGATGAACAGGACCCCTGTTTCAACCATAGTGCTCCAACACAAGTCTGTTTCGTCCGTTTTGCGGTACGCCACACCCCTCCCGATAACAGGACCCCTGTTTCGACCGTAGGAGGTCCGTTTCCTCCGTTTTGCGGTACGCCAGACCCCTCCTGATCAACAGGACCCCGTTCCGAACGTAGGAGGTCCGTTTCCTCCGTTGTGCGGTACGCCAGACCTCGTTTCCATCGCCTGTTCCGTCCAAGCCCTCCCGATGAACACGACCACGCATTCCGTTCCAACCCAGCCTGTTGGCTCCCACGCATTCCGTTGCCTCCCCATGAACACGACGCATTTCGTTGCCTCCCCATGAACACAACGACGATGTTGTTTCTCCGTTTCGACCCAGCCATGTCAACGAGCCCTCGCTGTACGTATGCGCGAGTAGGCGTTCGAGACCCCGCCCGTATGTACACATACGTGGCCGTATTTTCTTTCTTGCACCCTGGCCACCTCTACTACGACACGTGCGCGCCTCTACATCCACCAGTATATATGTACGTACACGTTCGCGACTAGAATGACAACGCTACGTACGTTTTGACCAGGTGGGTCCCGACTGTCAGGCACTTCCTTGCGTGCGAAGATGTAGCTGGTGGGTCCCAGCAGTCAGGGGGGCGAAATACGGTGGCCCGTCCGGTGGGTCCCGCTATCAGGTGGAGGATTAATTATTTTGCACGTAATAAGGAGGCACTTCCTTGCTGCGGCCGTGGACCCAGCTGTCAGCTCTCCACGTACCGTCCACGTCCGATGGAAGTCGTTCCTTGACCATGTTGACCACGCCGCGTCGAGAGCACCAGGGCGGTGGACGACGGCGAGGCCTAGGAAGGGGACGACACGGAGGCAGGGAAGACTAGGCAGTTGTTTCCCACGCAGAGGGGAGTACGACTGTACGAGGGTTTACTGGTTCGTCTGCCGTCGCCGGAGAATAATAGCAGGTGTGGGTGAGTCAAGGGATGGCTAGGCCAGCGATGGGAGTACAGTCGGGCGGTGAGGCCTGCACGGCAGCACAGCCGGCCGCGAGGAGGAGGGAGCAGGGAGTCCCGCCGGCGCTTGTTTGAGCGACTGGAGCAGGAAGAGCAGAGATTGAAGAAGCACGACGGCCGTTGGATCAACATCCAACAGTCAGCGCTTGTGTGTCAACCTTTTTTTAGGAAAGCCTCAAATCTGTGGAAAACAGCATACAGCCCATCTGCCATTATTTCTAATAATTTACAGCCCATTTGCTAATTCTTAAGGTTTTTTTGGAGCCCATATTCTTTTTGTTAGCATTATAGCCCATATTGTGGCAACGGTTAAAAAATTATGCAAAATTTTGGATATTTCGGTGCGGTCCGAACTGTTTTTAATCCCGAAATTTCAACTCACATTCAAACTGATTTTAAAAATAAATGTATATCAATATAAAATCCAACAAATTCTCCACGCATAAAAATTAATGTAATTTAAAATCTTGAAATGAAAAAAAGATATTTGAAACTAATTGCCGGTTTGATGTGTTTTAAAAATGTACAACCCATTTCTCATTACTGATGGGCCATTTTCTCGGCCAACCGAATGAAAGCTCTCCTCGTCTTGAAAGATTTGCAGCCCAACAGGCCTGACAAAGCGACTTACTTGGCAAATCACAAAAAAAACTGGGTGTGGCCGTGGACCCAGCTGTCAGCCTCTCCACGTACAGTACTCTTCCGATGGAAGTCGTTCCTTGACCACGTTGACCACGCCATGCGTAGAGCACTGCGGCGATGGACGACGGCGAGGCCTAGGAAGGGGACGACGCAGCAGTGGAAGCCCGCACGGAGAGGACTACGAGGGTTCACTGGTTCGGCTGCGGTGTGAGACTGCTGTCATCGCAGGGCCTGGCCAGCAGTGGGAATAGTAGGGGGCGGCGAGGCCTCTGCGGTAGCACAGCCGGCCACGGGAGGCAGGAGCATGCGGCACGACCGGTGCTGCTTTGGGTGGCTGGAGCAAGAAGACCAGAGGTTGAAGAAGCACTACGGCCGTTGGATGGACATCGTACGGTCACTGGAGCTAGAATCATTCATATTGACTAAGTTGACAAAGCCCTTCATCCCCGTCAACTTAGTAGGCCCACAAGTCAGCCTCCCAGAAAGGTGGGTCCCAGCTAGCTGGGGGAGTATTCATTTTTTTGTGCGTAATAAGGAGGCACTTCCGGTGGGTCCGAGCTGACAGCGGGGGGAACGTTTTTTCGTGAAATACGGTGGCCCGTCCGGTGGGTCCCAGCAGTCAGGGGGAAACAATTTTTTTAGCAAAATACTAGTGGCCCGTCCGGTGGGTCCCCGCTGTCAGGTGGAGGAATAATTATTTTCCGCGTAATAAGGAGGCACTTCCTTGCGGCTGCCGTGGACCCAGCTGTCAGCCTCTCCACGTACAATACTCTTCCGATGGAAGTCGGTCGTTGACCACATTGACCACGCCGCGCCGAGAGCACCACGGTGTTGGACGACGACGAGGCCTAGGAAGGGGACGACGCAGAGCCGTGCAAGACGCGGCAGTGGATGCGCACGCGGAGAGGAGTATGAGCGTTCACTGGTTCGGCTGCGGTGTGAGGCTGTCGTCGCCGCAGAATAACAGGGGGTGTGGGTGAGTGGAGGGATGGCCTGGCTAGTGGTGGGAGTAGTATGGGGGCGGTGAGGCCTCCGCGGTAGCACAACCGACCATGGGAGGCAGGAGCAGGCGGCACGACCGGTGCTGCTTTGGGCGGCTGGATGAAGAAGACCAGAGGTTGAAGAAGCACTATGGCCGTTGGATGGACATCATATGGTCACTAGAGTATTGACTAAGTTGACAAAGCTCTCCGTCCTTGTCAACTTAGTAGGCCCACAAGTCAGGCCAACAATATGGTGGGTCCCAGCTATCAGGGGGGTATTCATTTTTTTGGGCATAATAAGGAGGCGCTTCCTTGCGTGCGAAGATATAGCTGGTGGGTCCGACCTGTCAGCGGGGGGACGTTTTTTCGTGAAATATAGAGGCCCTTCCTATGGGTCCTAGCTGTCAGGTGGAGGAATCATTATTTTGCGCATAATAAGGAGGCATTTCCTTGCGTGCGGCCGTGGACCCAGCTATCAGCCTCTCCACGTACAGTCCACTTCCGATGGATGCCGTTCATTGACCACGTTGACCAGGCCGCGCCGAGAGCCCCAGAACGGTGGACGACGGCGAGGCCTAGGAAGGGAACGACACGGAGCCAGGGAATACTCGGCAGTTGTTTCCCACGCGGAGGAGTACGAGGGTTTACTGGTTCGTCTGCCGTCGCCGGAGAATAACAGCATGTGTGGGTGAGTACAGGGATGGCTAGGCCAGCGATGGGAGTACGGTGGGGCCGTGAGGCCTGCGCGGCAGCATAGCCGGCCGCGGGAGGAGGGAGCAGGTAGTCCCGCCGGCGCTTGTTTGAGCGGCTTGAGCATGAAGAGCAGAGATTGAAGAAGCACGACAGCCGTTGGATGGACATCCAACAGTCACTGCTCTCGTGTGTTGACTAAGTTGACAGGGCGTTGCGTGTGCGTCAACCTTTTTTTATGAAAGCATACGCGTCAACCTATACTAGGCGCACAAGTCAGCCTCAAATCTGTGGAAAACAGCATACAGCCCATCTGCCATTATCTCTAATAATGTACAGCCCATTTGCTAATTCTTAAGAATTTTTTTGGAGCCCATCTTCTTTTTGTTAGCATCACACCCCATATTGTGGCCACGGTTAAAAAGTATACGAAATTTTGCATATTTCGGTGCGGTCAACTGTTATTAATCCAGAAATATCGATTCACATTCAAACTATTTTGAAAAATAATTTATATAAATATAAAATCCAAATAATTGTCCACGCATAAAAATCAATGGAATTTAAGATCTTGTAATGAAAAAAAATTGAAACTAATTCCCGGTTTGATGTGTTTTAAAAATGTACAGCCCATTTCTGGGCAAACCGAATGAAACTCTCCTCGTCTTGAAAGATTTGCAGCCCAGCAGGGCCGATAAAGCAAGTAGGCCTTGTTTGGGTATTTCTTTAAAAAAATAGAACTGGGCTCGCCATTTTCAGCAAGAAAAAAACACAACTGGGCTCATGATGTGGTAAACATAAATAAAACCCTGGCTAGATGGGCCATAGCCCCCGCACAGCCCCGTTGTTACCCTGATCCCTCGCTAAAACTAGTATGAATAACAACTGCTTGTTCCTCAAAAAACTGCGCGACTTGCTGGGTCCCTGGTGTCAGCCGCTCGTAGTGTAATTCTCTCGTTTATTGACTACGTTGACAATGGCGTGAGCCCCAGATGTCCAACCATTAGGAGGAACCATATTTTTGGGCTTGTACTATAGAGGCACTTGCTTGCGTACTGCCATGACGCTGGTGGGTCCCTACTGTCATCCTCTCCACGTACAGTCATCTCCTTGTTCCTCTCGGTTGTTGACGATGTTGACAACGCAAGAGGGCGGCGCACCGCGCACAGCGAGCGACCCAAGGCCGCAAGGCGGAGGAGGACGGCGAGGCCTCGAACGGAACAAACAGGAGCCATTGAAGATGCGCCGACCAGTCGCAGGCAGAGGGGAGTACGAGGGTTGACTGGTTCGGGCACGGGTGCATGTTGGGGCTGACGTCGCTGGAGAATAACAGGATGTGTGGTGGAATAGAGGAGGGACTGGCCAACGTTGGAGGGTACGTACGGTAGGGCGGCGGAGGCGGAGCCAGCCATGGGAGGCGGGAGCAGGCGGAGCCGACGAGGTGGTTTGGTTTGGGCGATTGGAGGAAGAAGAAGACAAGAGATAGAAGATACACGACAGATGTTGGATGTCAATCCAACGGCTGGTAGGCAGAATCGTTTGTTGACTGGCTAGTAAGTCGACACCACCTTGGATAGGTTATTTCCTCGCGGGTCCCAAATGTCAGAATCCAAATCTGTCACGGTCATGCAGCCTTTCCTATGAAAATTTACAGGCCATTTGATGTGCTAGTTCAAAATAATTTTGTGGGTGCTGGTGGGGGCTAATCACTTGGCTTCTGTAATGCACAGTGAGCTCAAGCAGCCGCCAAGAGTGATGTTATTTCCCTTGGTTTGGATTTGTTATAATATTTCACTCTAAATTAAACGAATGGCAAGCCATTTGCCTTGCTTCAAAGAAAATATGACAGTCACAGCCGAGTTGAAAATGGCAGGAACATCTAACTCCAGCTTACAAACTGTACAAAAGCACGAGGGTTAATTGTTCATCAGGTTTACAAAAAAACAGATTGAAAAGGGCAACAACATCTAACTCCAACACTGTTTTTGGCAGTCACAGTTAAATGGATCGGTCAGGTCCATAGAATGAACATCCTGCGTCATAAAATTTACTGGATTATGACCACAATATGTTGTAAATAGAAGCCTGGCACGTTCAGAAGCTCTTTTGCCCACCTGAAACTCCTTTTTTTGCTCTTTGACATACCCATCCGTCAAAACCATGCTGCTGATAAACTTAAGCCTGATGGACAATAGTAACCTCGCATTCAGCAGGAAGAATGTGACAAATCTTGTGTTTGCACGGTTGGCTACATATCGTTCTAGCGTTATTGTCTTCAATCGAATCTCATGAGAAGTGAGAAAATCCCGATGCTTACGAATCCACCGATTGGTTATAACTTTCTCACCCCGTCCTGTTGCCTAAATAGACATGAAGATTGAAAACAGTTAAGGTCTAAAAGAAGAGTGTCGAAAGAGCACAGCTGAACGGTTAATTCTAGTACACTATATGCGGGCTTCCAATGTGCGTGAAATTATGACCTTTATATACAACTTCTCCAGACATGGAAAGCATTGCAGCAAGCCAATAATCTTGTTCAGATCAAAACTATTCATTTGGATATATAAGATCTTGACAGAATCCAGCACCATTGATAGGCCATCCATGGAGAAACTCTTCATTGAGCATAGAACATAATATTAGTACAAAATGTGTACTCCAAGATGATATATAAATTATGCGCAGAAATTTAAAATGCAGCTTATGGTTACAAGTGTAGATGATAATATAAAGTACCTGAAGAACTATGGAGCCAAACACCATATTGAAATGAGCACAGAGATCATGTATTACACCCAAGGTCTCCAGTTTAGGCGCAGAGAGGACGGTTATTTGCAACGGTGAATAACTAGAATCAAGGATCAACCTTTGAAGTGAGGGGGCATCTTGGATGATGAGCTGCCTTCCATCAAAAGAAATTCCAATTCTTACAAGGTTAGGCGACTTTATTTGGAGACAACCGATTCTAACTATGAAAACAAGCATGAAGCACTCCAGCGCAGGGCAACTGGAGTGGATGATGCTGTGCAATGAGGCCTCCGATATACGAACCCGCACAAGTGAAAGTTTCTTGAGAAATGGGAGTCGAAGGTTTAGTACCAGATTGTCTGGTAGGTAGCACTGCGCAAAGGTGGCGGTGTGGAGAGAGGACGAAAACCCCGAGATGGACATCGGTGCTGAGGGCACAAGTTCATGGCGTTCGGTATGTGGTATGTGATTTCCAGGGGAATAGTAGAACTCAAGCAGCTGTAGTTTTGTGAATTCAGGGGATTCCAGCCAGGCGTCCACCGTGCAGGGCATGGTATGCTTGCTCAGGTAGCATGACGGGATGCATAGGCTTTGAACGGAGCCCTGGTGAGAGGAGATGATGGCTCTGAGGATTTCAAAATCATTGAAGAGAGATAGCTGATGACAGTCGAGATTAAGGGGAACGGCGTGCCATAGAGGGCGCCACCGAATTGACAGGACTTGGGTGCGGCAACAATCATTGGTGGGGAGAAGCGAGATGATCTCCCCAAGGATGGCGTCCGGGAGATCGCTGATGCGGTCCACCCGAGATTCTAACAGTTCCTGGGATTCGGTGGGGGCGGGGTCGCCGCTTCTCCCCGCACTGCCGGGTGCGGGATCTACAACAGGCGTCGCCACTGGCGGGAGCCTCGTCTTCTTGGCTCTGGGGTCAGCCGGCTCCATTTTCCTCGAGGGCGTCACGTCGCGCTCACGGATTTGAGCAGAGTAAAGAATGACGAGCCTAGTTGTAGTGCGAGCGAAGAAGAATAAGGGGAGCTGGGGGTTTTCGGTAGGAGTGAGGAAGAAGGGGAGCTGGGGTTTTCTATAGGAGTGAGGTGAGGAATTTGGGGGTACGAGTGGAGCGAGCTGACGTGAGGTGGGTGGGAGCGAGGAGGAAGAAGAGCACCCAGGTTTTTGAATTGATTTTACTATTTACTAGTGTGGATGGACTATTTTGTCTTGGGACCCGAGAAACAATTACTACTAGTACAGTGGAGACACTCTACAACTACCCAGAAAAACAATTACTGCTAGTACAGTGGAGACACTCTACCACTTCTGGCTCCTCCTAGGTCATTGAAATGTCTCCCTCTACTGAATGTCGTTATACTTTTGTTCACCGACATGCGGGCCATGCAGCACGCAGGCCCAAATGCCATCCACCAAATTAGAAGGCAGTATGCAGGCGGAGAGTCACCCCGGTCGTAGCGCGGCAGTAACGAGCCGTCGTATCACAAAACCCTACCTCCCCGCAGTCTAAGTTTGACGGACGAAGCAACCATCATTTCACTCTTCGCAGAATCCCCTTCTCCCTCACCGACTTCAAGAAAGGCAACACTTGCATCTGCCACTGTTCTTCTCTCCGAACGAAGGGAAGGTAAGCGGATCCATGATGTTGGTATATTTTCATTCAGAGGAAAAAAAGAACTTTCGCAAAGCAGTAACCGATCCTCACTCTCTTTTTTGTTTCATTGTCATTGCGATTGTGTTTTCCTTTCAGTGGACTCCTAGTATTCGTCAGTTTCATGATGGACCAAGGAGAACCAGGCAAAGATCTACCGATATTGGAGAAGACGCGGGAGGCTGATCCCCACGAGATAGAGAGCTCTAAGAAGATGGAGCAACCACTGAGGCGACCCCAGATACTAAGATGGTCAACGCCCCGTTTGAGGTTACAGCCCCCGTGGCACTTCAGGAGCAGTTTTCCCCCCTTTGAGGATGTGCCCCCCCCCGCTGAGCTGCCCAAGGTGATTTCCTTCTTTGCCGATCTCGATTGTGTTTTTTCATCTAAGTATGTGGTGATTTTTTTTAGAAAAGGAAGTATGTGGTGATTAATAATGCAAAATTTTATTAGCTTCCATGCCATGGTATACATAGTGGTTTAAATAACTTGTGTTTCTTATACTGAAAAGTAATTCAGAATTTGTTTCTGTTTCAATTAGAGCCCTGATGCAGACAAGGATTGTGTGGTTGTACATGTCACTCGCTATGAGGCGGACGACCTGAATATACGCACTGGGAAAACAGAGTTCTTAGGCTGTTGGATCCTGGAAGCCATTTGCGGTTATACCAATGAAGAGTTGTATTCCATCCTCACTGTTGTCAGGCGTGTTGTCCAGGGTGTACTGAAGCACAAGAAGTTGATCAAAGCTACTCCTTCGTTTGTGAGGAATACTGTTCTTGTCAAGCTTACGCATGAAGATGGCGTGGCATGCCTCCACAAACAAGTTTATTAGTGGCAAGGCCACAAGGTTGTCTTCATGAAGGTTTACAGGATTGAGCTGCTGCGGGACGTCCTCGATGATGTTCATGACAAGGTCCGTCTTATGTCCAGCCCAAATTAGATCGAGGCATGAAATAGTTTCCCCAACTAGTGTTTAATAGTAGTTTGGATTGTGTCTAATTATCCGAACCTTGCCTGTTATCGACCCCTCTGGGGCTAGTACTCTGTTTGAATCCGTCTATGGGAACTGCTGCCACTTTTGTGTGCCCGTGAATCATGTGAGAACCATCGTAATTTTTGCCGAAACAGATGTGTCCTCACTAGTTTTTTCATGAATATGGCATGGTAAGACATAAGTTGTCACGGTTTATCATACGAGCAGTGTGTGTTTTGATGAAATAGAGCACTCGTTCGAGAACCGTGCGCCGACGTATACATAAGTACTTGTAAACATTGTTGGTGCTACCCCACTTGTAAGCAGTTATGCAAAACACGACACATTGGCTCAGCTCGCTTCAACACTAGGCTATCGACCAGCTAACAATCAACAATCTGCTGTGTGACATATAAGCAACTATGTATCTTGTTACAGTGGTTCATGCAGTTAATTGAGGCCACAATGTAATAAATTCCAAACATTCACACGCTAGTCCAGCGCTCATGTGGAATACTCACATTAAACTCGTCTTCATAAAAAACTTGAAAAGCATAAGTTAAGAAATTTTATACATCTCAATGATTCATAGAACATAACAAACATATACTAGTTCACAACAAAAGACAAAGTTGTGAGAAGGTTTACAAATCAGGAAAATACAAGCAAGGCTTCTCTCTGAGCAAAGGGCCTCCCGGCAGGCTTAAATTTCCTGGAGTTCACTCTGGTTTTTTCTTGGTGCCACCATTCAGGGTTAGGTTCTCTCATTCCAGAATAACCAATTATAATTGTGGTATCAGCTAGAATGCTGAACTAAACCATGCAGTGTACTGACCAGTTGAAATGCTTGTGCATTCCACTAAATTTAAGCACCGCTATTTGCAGAAATAAGCAGACCACAATGCCTCTTGTCCGCGCACCTGTCCAAAAAACCGCCATGCAGCCGTGCCAGCTAGTCCTTGGTCCATGGATGAACTGGTAGAAAGTGCATTCCGGACTAGGATGTAGTTGTTTTCGCTCGTCCCTGCACTGCAATCAGGAAGTAAAATGTATGAATCAGCTTCTTTTAGATTGTGTTGGTCATTCTACCTTAGTTACTACCAATGTAGGGATACCTTGAAGACGGGAGGTTAGATGAGGCAGCGAGGGATAGCCATCTCATTTTGCGCAGTTGTACTAAAACTGAGGTGTGTGCTTTTGATTGCGCGGATAGAAACGATACGGAGACAGACATCCCGAAACGATATGGAGACAGACATCCCTGTTTGCGCAAATAAGATATACGGTTATTTAAACAGTGACAGATATTACTACTTTACATTGTTTCCTCTTAGAACCAAGTCCTAGATTCATGCTACAGCTTTCCCACTTTCTTCCCTGTTTGAACCAACGCTTTGAGTCAACTGTATGAAATAGCTTTACTTCTAATCTACTACTACTATAATACAGCAGTTTTGAAACTGGATTTACCACTCCATCTTCCGTTCTCCCGCCCAAACAAGCATTGGCTCAAAATCCACCGTTCATTCCCCTCTCATGCATATCACTGCCATCCATCAAACAAAGGATGACATGATCTGATGGCTAAGAGCTGCCGGATTCGCTCCCGCTCCTTGTGCACATGGCCGACTCTGCTCTCCAAGTAAACAAATAAAGAAGTCCCCGTTGAATATGGATTGCACCTACTAAAGTTGAGAAATGTCTAGAAACTGCTGCACCTCCTCACATGCAAGTACGACAAGTTGGCAAATAGCTAGCACATTTTGGTTCCCCGTTGTCACCTGGGAAATAAACACTCTGCTACTAACTTATTTTTTTAGATTACTGTAAAAATTGATTTTTTTAGATGCCGCTATACTGCAAAATTTACACTGTTCACATAACATAACATTGCATGGATGATGCTAGCTAAAGTTTTATTCTGCTTCATCGAGAAATGTAATATTTTTATTATTCGCAGAAAAAGTGTAATATTTTATTTCAGTCATACATAAGCTATACCTCAAGCTAATACAGGACATGAGTGTCTGTCAGACCTAAATGACTTATTTAGTTGCACAAAATAGTCCATAAACATGCATGTAAACCGTCAAACAACTCTGGAACTATACATCAGTGGAGCCCAGGAAACAGCATATAATAAAACTACAACTTTTATCTTGTAATCAAATTCTTACTTGGAACTCAGTTTGATTTGTGCAAGTGATTTGCTTCTTATTTCAGAATAGTCCTTAGATCATGCAAACAAACACACTATGATATCTACTCAAGATACGAGTACCCATTTCTCTCTCTAAAAAGAAGGCATATGAGTATCTATCATACAGAACATACGTCCAAAGCACGTGCCTTAGTAGAAGTCTAGGTGGCTTTGGAACAGTGGACGGAAGTAGAAATGATCCACACGAAGGGAGCTGGGGCAGTAGAGCAAGGCAGCTTTCGAAGCAATATATAACTGATGGTCATCGGCATGTCACAAAGACGGCGTCAGGAGGTCGCATCTTGGCCACAATACCGCAGGGAGGAAGAAGGGGTCAGAGGCCCTCCCGAGCCGGCGCTCTCTCGGAGAGAACGGCACGACCGCCGATCGGGACGCGTGGGCAGCCGTTGGTCTCCTCCCTCGCCGCCGACGACAGCGTGAACGATGCACCTACACCCCTGCCCCGGTCGAGGTTGTCCGACCGGATTTGTGACCAGCCGTGAGCTGAGAGAGAGTGTGGCCACCTATGTGTTGCTTAGATCTGGAGAGCATGAGAGAGTGAACGAGAGGAACCCTAGTAAATCAAGCGCTAAGGCTCCTACTTTTATATATAGTGGAGTGATTTTGTTGTACCAGCTTCAAAAAAATGCGCTCCTACGTGTACCCGCTAGTGGGTGTGAGAGAACTAGTGCGTGCGTGCATCGCTTCTCTTCGTGAGAGTATAATATACTATGCCCAAAGAACGTTCGCCGCAAGAGTAATAGTACAAGTGTGTGACGTGTGAGCTAAAATAAAATGTGCGCGCCGTCTTTTGTTTTTTAGAAGTTCTGAGGGTAGGGTGTGAAGAGCACATATGTGCGTGACGTCTACCTGCAGATAGATGGTGGGTGCGACGTGCGAGTCTGCGAGAGGACTCGGGAGAGTCGTGACTCGTGAGGGTGCGTGTGCGTGAGAGAGAGGGGGGCACGTATCAATGCAATGCATGTGTCCATAAATCATTATCCGACAAACGTTCGCCACAAGCCTTTTCCTGACGAACACCGTAAGGAACGTTAGATCGGCATCCGACAGTGTCAGTTTTGCCATGTCATTTAACAGAACAGCCACTCCTCCTACACACAAATCTTCCACGTGAGTGTTAGCAACTGTCGTATGCTCCCTCCATTCCGAAATGCAGTGCATATAGCTTTATTGAAAATTCGAACCTCGCAAACTTTTACCAAGTTTTCGTGTACCAAATTGCACATGTAGAATACCATGTATATATCATTTCATTCATCTTCGAGAGGTAACTATAAAGTTGGGTGAGGAGTCTACAAAGAAAGACCATCATATCACCCGCAACAATTTCAAGCATCCTTTAGTGTCGAGGAATATCATAGGAACTCTATATGATATGATTTTTATAGGATTTTTTTTCCTTTGGAGCCAATTGGTTCATAGGAATAGATTCATATACTCCACATTTCAAAGGAAATAAACATGATATCATTTCTATAGCTTTAGAGCCACTTGGTTCATATGAATGGATTCCTATACTCCCTTAATTTCAAAGGAAAATAAACATTAACGTATATTCAATAGAAAAGTTCCTATGATATGAACCAAATTACATCTCTTTTCTAATCCCTCCTCATAGGAATTGAGAAACGTGTCATCTCTATATTCAATAGAAAAGTTCCTATGATGTGAACCAAATGACATCTCTTTTCCAATCCCTACTCATAGGAATTGAGATGCTCCATGTCATCTCTTTCCCTACAACTTCCATGTATACATCTTCTATTCCTAAATAGATAGTACAACCCACTAGTAGCTTTTTTCCAAAACATGCAACTATGGCACAAGAACTATATAGTGTGCCAATAACTTTGAAAGATGGTCGCTGGATGAAGCTAACCCGACAGTGCAGAGATAGGCAAATCCGAGCACTACTGGCCGTTGGATATCATCAACATTCCACCAGATCTGCCACATGTACAATTTAGAAGACTCCATGGTTGAACTTAAGCATAATGCACAAACCTCAAAACACAAGCACTTCTCCTTTGTTCTAGAATCTTCTGTATCATAATTGATTATTTTTTCTAAATGAATTGCCATTATTTGTTTTTTTACTTTACGATTTACTCCCTCCGTTCCAAAATAGATGACCCAACTTTGCACTAACTTTGTACAAAGTTAGTGCAAAGTTGGGTCATCTATTTTGGAACGAAGGGAGTACAATGCACAACCCCATGAATCTTAACATTTTTATAAAACTTATTGATTTTGAATGAGATGAACTATAAGAACTAAACGAACATCTACATCATGCATATATGACTCAAAGCTTTACATCCTATAGTGTGTATTTATTCATAATTTGGTTTCGAAATCTCATGCATTCAATACATGTATACCTTACTAGTTTTGAGTAGAGTAGCAAATTTCACGCGTCCCCGGGTATATCAAAATGCAGGGCCCATCCATCATTGCCTTTTGGTTGAACCTACGTCCACAATTTTTTGTACGTACTATATCTCCACTGGTCCCCGAACCCACAATGCTGCCTCGTTCTCGTAAAACCAAGCGGCCCACACATATTTAAGGTGTCGGCTCGAACCCGTTTACTATGACGTGGCCCCGCACGTCGTAGTACTCCTACAAACCCTACCGCCACACTCATCATCGGTTTTCTTCAAGAGGACGAGGGAGAAGCCGATTTGTAGTGGAGGCGCTTTCAAAAAAAAGGATCTCTAGTGGAGACCCCTACCCTAGGGTGCCCTAGGTAGCTGCCGCACGCATCATTGTTTTCTCTTTTCTTTATGCTCTTGCGCCCTAGAGTGAAATGATGGTTGCTTCGTCCGTCCAGCTTAATGCGAGAAAGGTGGGGCTTTGTGATTTGACCCCTCGTCGCTCATTTTCTACTACTGCGGCGCTATGACCAAGGTGCCTCCAATTCCAACCGCTGCTCCGAACTGTAATTTGGTGCATCGCACATGGAACAAGATGGTGGATGAGCCACATGTCGGCCAAAGGGGTCCTGTTAAGTGTGTCACCTTTTCGTGTGCGGACTGACCCTGCTTAAGTTGCTACGCCAACACGACAGGAGCAGCCTACCACTTGGTTTTGCTCCTTGGTGAATCCCGACTATATTGATCTGAAAAGATACGTGCTGAACTACCCTCTCCATCTCGGTTTTTTTATTTTTAGGTGTCTCGGTTTATAGGGCCTGCACGTAGTTCTAGGTCATCCATTTGACTAACTAAATATGAGTTACTATGTCACAAAAAGTATATCATTGGATTCTTAAGCGGATGTAGTTGTCTTTAAAAGTCGAGGGCGGGGCTTTTCCTGCGCGGTAGGCGGCAGGGCAGTTCCGCCTAGTCGATTCGACAGAGACGCGAGAAGACGAGGGAGTAGGCTGCTGCAAATGTAGGGCTGTGTGATTTGACAGCAAGTTACTGCTGGACAGGTGGGGCCCCGTGATTTGACTTGCCATTATCATTTTAACTGCGGCGCTACGACCGGCGTGAGTCTCCTAGATTCCTGACCACCTCCATACAGGTGCCTCTCCCAATGCTCCACCATGTAGTAGAGGCTGGCTCTTGTATGAGAGCCCACTTCTCCACTTTTTCCTTGTCTCTCTTTCCTCCACATATGCAAAAATGCCATGTAAAGCGCACTGTTGTACTTACTTTTACTTGCTCCTACAGGTGCTTAAGCTTGCCACATAGTCATAAAGTCTGATGTGGCAAGTTAATCAAGAAGAGAGAGACTAGTTTGGTGACCCAAGGAAGAAACGGTGCTAAGCACGTGTACCTAGGTGAAAAGACAATTTTGAGTCTATAGCTAATTAAATGAAGCAAACTTAGCAACACCATTTCATTGGAAGAGGTCACTCCTTGGCAAATGCAATAAATACACGCGCTTAGCACCGTTTCTTCGTTGAGTACGAAGAAAGAGATAGAGAGGAGTAAAAAATACACTTATAGCCAACCTTGTTGTAGTATGAGTGACTAAGTGATGACTATGTATGACATGCCAACATCAGATAGCCTAACGCACCGTGTTAAATCTCCAAGGGCGCGACCGCGCGAGCGACGCGACGGTCGTGGTAGGCGCGACCATGATACGAGCTGCTGGCAGCCCTTGGATCCGAGATCAAACGGTCGCATGCTAAGTTGCTGAAAATTTGCAGAATAACCCTCCAGGATAGGATATTCACCCATAGGTCTAGAATCACGCCATGTAACCGTCCGATCTCAGATCCAAGGGCTCTTGGAAGCCCGTATCATGGGAGAATGGAAAGCCACTACCCTGTCGTTCACACGCTGGCAGTTCGCTCCTACTTGTCCCCGCACGTCCTTCAATACTACGGGGGTTCGCTCCTAGTCGTCCCGTCCATTCACATTACGGCAGTTCCACTAATCCTAACCCTCCTCCCAAATCCATGGCGTCCCAAATCTCCATGATCCGCAGTGAGTACAAGGTTAGAACCATCACCGGCGATGAGTTCGACGTCATCTACACCCGTTCTTCCGCGACGGTGAAAGGATGCCTTTCTCGCTTCAGCCGCATGTTCGAAAACTCAGATGATGAGTGGGTCGCTGGGCTAGATGTTGAGTACACCACAGTCCTGGGACGAGAGAAGGATCTAAAGGACGAAGAGAGGAAGAAGCCCGCCGTGATCCAGGTTTGCGTACATAACGTTTGCTTGGTCTACCACATATGCCATGCCGACATTGAGTGCCAGGATTTTAAGAACTTCCTCAAGGACAAAATAGTGAAATTCGTTACTGTAGACTTTGGTAACGATAAAGAAGTCCTGCGTCGGATAGGCCTCGTTGTAGGCAACACCTTCGACCTCCAGAAGAATCGGCTGGTGTCCTCTTGTCAGCCTTCAATGCTGACCCTGGCAGGATCCATGGTTCATCCTTCATACGGTAAACTGGAGAAACCTCATTACACGTTTCATCGTCATGCATGGCAGCAGAATGTACTAGATATAGACCACATCCACTACGCTGCAATGGATGGCTACCTTTGCTTCGATATCTACAAGGGTTGGATGAAGAGCAACAGCCAAGTGTGCGGTTCAAGCAAAGCAGTATCGGCTAAGAGGAAGAGGGACAAGGACGAAGCCGAGGACGTGGACGAGGACTTCGAGTAAGGTGGCAATGTCGTTGCTCATGGTGGTTCTAATGCAGTGTCTACCGGAATAGTTGCAAAGTTTAATTTCAGGTGTGCTTAATTTAGTTTGAGGGGTGTGTTGTGCTGAGCCCCCAGCAGAACTATGTTATGTTTCTTATCGTTACTTTAACTCTTTAGTATGTACATGCTAGTATTTCTTACATTTCGTCTTTTAGTTGGTATAGTACTACCACTCGTTTCTTCACATTATATACGTACAATATATATGGCCAACATCATATAGCCAGCAGTTTAGTTGTCAAAGAATTTCAGGGTGCTTAGTTTTGTCAAAGAAGTCCAGGATGCTTAGAGGGTGCTTGGATCCAAGGGACTTATTTTAGTCTGACTAAAAATAGTCTCTTTAAGAGGCTAAAGTTCCAAGCACCCCTGACTAAAGAGGGGCTAAAACTAGTCTTGAGACTAAATTTTTTTAGTCAGGGGTACCCCTACTAAAATGTGGATTAGTCCTCTCTCTACTCATTTAACTCCTCTCCTTTAACACAGGCGAGTTCTGGATTGGAGGGTTTGGAGGATAATAAATGCTCATTAACTTGATTTTAGCCTTTTTAGTATTTGGATCCAAGCATGGGTGAGGCTAGCATGTTTTAGTCCCACTACTTTTAGTCATGGGACTAAAACATATCCAAGCACCCTCTTAGTTTTATTTGAGGGATGGGTTGTGCTGGACACCATTATTGTGACTAGCCTTTTTAATAGTACTATATGCATAATTTGGCGACGAGCGCTCTCTATATGTACCACCTTTTTTTTAATTTCAATTTTTGCTCCATGGTGCAATCCATCGATAGTACTACTGTACAAAAGTATACATTTTTTAAAAGGCTAGAGTACTATTCATCACATATATAGCCAGTTAAATTCTCAACCTAGAACGACGTGCATGCCATGTAGTAAACCGATGCGGAGGAAGTATAGTAAAAATGAGGTGATTTTACCAAGCGATCGGCGGGGGAGCATGGCCTGTCATGCCGTCCCACGTGTCATGATGTACCAAGGCGATGCGCGTGTCCCTCTTGAGGCAGAAGCAATACTAGTATGTGGTTTGAGATGATGGCGAACCGAAGTGTGAAATAATGGTTGCTTCGTCTGTCTGGGAAAGTGCGGCATTGTGATTTGACGTCTCATTGCTCATTACTACTACTGGGCCGGTACGAGTGGGGTGCATCCCCCCTGCTGTTATGCACTGTTATTTGGTGCTTGACACGTCGACCCGGTTGCTATATGTCCCACATGTCGGCGACAGGAAGTACAGAATTCATGAAAGGGAGCGTCGACGGAGGAGTATACTACAGAATTCATGAAAGGGAGCGACTTAGTTTTGAAAAATCTGTTTTTACGGAGTACGTACCCACTAGGGCTTATAGGGTTCATCTAAAAACATTCGTTTTTCCGTTTGATAAGTCTCAATTCTACTATACTATTAGTAGTACCATTACATGTTGGATTTCGAGGTGCGTTAGATCACCCGATGCAAGCAGTGTCAAGACGAAACTAACCAATGCATGTACAAGTTCATGGAAATTTAGCGGTCATTCATGCATTCGTTCTAATTCATGCCTCGGTAAACATAACTTCTTGAGAAAAATGAGCGTACTAATTACTTGTGCAAAATACGAAATTAATTCGACCACTCACCGTCTACCTTGGTTGGAGAGATTTTGAAATTGAGCCATAAACTGGAAAGGAGGGAGTAGTAACTTTTGTCTCGATTACTATTTGTGGCCTTGTATAGATGCAAAATGTATTTTTTTTATAGTGGCCTTGTATAAGTAAATGGAGGGAGTACTAACCAAAGTACGTAGTAGGGACGAGGAGTAAACGAACGGAGTAGTAAAATTTTCTCCTCGTGGTGCGAACCACCACGCGCGTGGGCGAAGGAGCGGGTGTAAGGCGTAGTAAGCAAGCTTCACCTCATCCTGCGAGCCACCGCGCCCGTGGGCGGGGGAGACGGCGTACTAAGCAAGCTTCTCCTCGTTCTGCGAGTTGACGGGACACATCAAAAGTACTCCAGTGTATAGAGCCTTGCCTCTAAGGTAGGCCCCACATGGTATGCCTCTTTTTTTAATTTAACATAATGCGTCAAGTTGCAATTTGTTTGTTCACCCGTGGTAGACGATCCTCCCTCCACCAAGTGGACAACCAGTACATGTGCCAAATTACCACGTGGGCTGCCTTGTTCGTACAGAAATGAGCTCCACCATGTACCCGTGCGGGTGTGGTTGGGAAAGATATGGGAGTACGTGCGCCGTGCGTGCACCTCTTCTCTTCGTGCACGTCCCCCACCTACGTGGGTGTGTGTGAGAGAGATACAAACCTAGACATAATGCGCCATCCATCCCCATGCCTCCGCCCAGTCCGACCACCAGTCACCACCACGCCCCACTCCCCCTCACCTTATCTCTCATCTTTCTCCCTCCATTTTAATATACAAGGGGCCACTATCAAAATTACAATTTGCAGATATACAAGGCCACTAACACTAATCGATGCAATATTAATGGTGTTTGCCTCATGGTACTAGCAAAGGAGGACATTAATTATCCCTTGCATGCATGCGGGAGTTTGTAAAAAAATGCATCTTGATGTTCCGTGCAATGCACGGGCATCTTGCTAGTCCATGAAAACAACACATGGCAAAATTCCACGGCTTGGGGTGGCAACTGGCTCCGTCGGGCGAGGGGAGGGAGGTGGATCAGCGAGCTGCATAGCTCGTATCCGGCGGGCTACCCAGCCGGCTTGGATGCGGAATAACTACTCTTCGTAAGCCATTGTAAGAGTGGACAAAATGGTGGAGGAGATAGGGGAGCGGCCCGGTCATGAACGGACGTGTGTCCAAAGTGGGTTTCTCGGCTTCCACACGGGCGGGTTTCATGGAGGCGTTTGAATGCGGCACGGAGGCGTGTTCAGCCGGGCGTGCCGCGAGTGGCGCCCTCAACTCTGACCTAGGACACCGCGCCATTCTTCCACTGACATGTGGGCTCTTTGGGTGCATGGCATGCATGTCAGTGACCCAACATAGGCAGCACACAGCAGAGGAACGTTTGGTGGGCCAGGGCGGTCAGAAGCGGGCATTTCATAAACCGATGATTGTTCATTGAGTGTGACGTCGTCTTTTTCATGTAGATAAGCCTACTATGTTGATAGCCCGTTCGATGCGTTGTGATTCATAAAGAATGCTGCAAACATCAATGTTCTGCTTATCATAGATAAGATTGATTAATACCCGTAAAAATCCATGTCCTTAACAAAGGGTGGATGCACGTATAGGTTGAACGTGTCTCTTGCGTCGTGTGCTGTGTGCATGCAGGCGTGCGAGTGTTGCGTGCGTGCAAGGGTATGTTTCAGTGTTGCATGCATGGGTGCGTACGTGTGTGTGTTCGTGAGTGCATGTGTATGTGTCAGTGTTGCACGCCAGCATGCGTGCGTGTGTACGTGTCAGTGTTGCACGCCTACATGCGTGCGTGTCTTGTGTGCGTGCATGTGTACGTGCGGGGTGAGGCTACACGTCAGTCAACTGACTTTTTCCAGCCGTTGGATACGAAATCAAGGGCCTCCAGTTTATCATCAAACTCCACCCCCTGAGCCGCCTGCCACCACCGGCTGAACCGCCAGCCCCCGCTGCCCGCGGCCGGCCCGCCCTCCCTGAAACCACTCCCCACCGCCGGTCCGCCGCCGCACCGGCCATCCCTCTAGCCCCCCCCCCCATCGAGCTTTTTCTCTGGGGATCGCCACCCCACCGCCCAATGAACCCCCCCCCCAACGCCGGTGACTGCCAACCAGAGGTCTCACGACTTTGAATACCCACCGACCACTAATTTATTACCATTTATGTCCTTCATATACGCGCTGACGGGTGGCCCTATGGTAATGTGCGCTGCTGAATGTGGACCGTTTGACTGGTCAATTGATCGTGTTATCAACAAATTACAGAGCTGTATGGTGAGCCAGTGACCATATGATCACCCTAAAATGTACTCCTATTTTATTAACACAGTACAGACTCAAACTACCATTTCTTTCTTTCATATACGGGCTGACAGGTGGGCCCCACGGTTACGCGCCTCGATGGTGCAACACTACTTGCGCCACGTGGAACGTTTGACTGGTCAATTGATTGTGTCATCAACAAAATACGGAGTTGTACGGGTGAGCCGGTGACCGTATAATCATGATATGTATTTGTTTAACACGGTACAGACGCAAGGGCTCATATATACGCGCAAGCACTCACCGCTATAAGCGCACACACGCGAACCCTACCCCTATGAGCACCTTCGAGAGAGTGGGCCAACATATATGATATTGAGATTTTTATGAAGTCACCATAGGTGCCTCGTAGTTGAGTGGAACGTCTCCTCCCACTGAACGCACGTTGCCGGAAAATACTGAAATTAACACAAGATAAATGCGAGCACCGGGACTTTAACCTTGGTGGGCTCGAGAAAACACTGTCCTCTAACCATCCAACCACATGTTGGTTAGCATGACAAAATGTATGTGGTGACCGTGATGAGCTTATTCTGAAGTCCAGTGACCATATCGTGCTTTTGCTTCAAATTCAATGACCGTAAGTGTCGTCAACAAAATACGGAGCACGCATCGAATGCAAAGTCCGTCAGTGTCATCAACAAAATATGGAGATGTATCGTGAGCTAGATACCGTTGTACTATTGTATATGCTTATTTTCTTAGTGGCCGATTGCGTGTGTGGTGTGGTGGGCACATCATTTCTAGTTGTGGTGGGTCAACATGAAGACTCATGGGTCGGTTCCATCCTGCGCCACATATAGGTTGGACCGAGACGTGTTATACGAAGACCCATGTGGAGGACTCGGCGTACAACACGAAGCTACCAGAGTCGCGGAGGACTCTATCCTCACTGGTGATAAGCCGACTATATATGATTTGTAACCCTAGGCCCTTAGTATGTTATACAAGCTTGGGGCTAGTTCGTCGATAGTATACACACACGCACAATGCATGGTATTCACGTGTACTTTGTACCACCCCTATCACTAATATACAGTACCAGGAGTAGGCTCTTTCTTCAACTTCAATTGAATTCTAGCATGTGCATGTGTTTATTTCATATTATCGATCCATAGAGTGAGAGCGGTTTGAAATACAGGCAATGGATGCTTTTGCAATTCATATATAAACATTAATTAGTGCACTCCATGTTGTTAGTGTGAAGCACTTTATACATTTGTCACTTGCATGGATACATTCCAAATTGCTAGCTATGAAATAGAATACATGTCGAATTCAACATAAAGGGGGTTTCGAAGATTCGAATTCATAGGAAGTGCATTCATCTATTTGAACCCGAGATAATGGCATTTGTAAATCAGATGTAAAAGGGGGCATCAATCTTTGTTGTGAGTTTGAACATGTTATATATATTCATACGCATATCTAACTTTTTTTTGCAACCAAGGAGATTATATCTGGAACCATGCATGAACTGAGGTAAGTTGCATATTTTTTTAATATATACACGTGTACAATGTATACTCAAATGCACCCCCTCCATTCCAAAATAATCGTAGCTTTAGGATTTTCAAGAGTAAAGATTTGTGAAGTTTGACAAATCCTGAAAGTTCAATTCAAGAGAACCGAAAACGTTAAGGCCTTCTTTGGTTCATAGGATAGGAATTTTATAGGAATAGGAAAATCATAGGAAGTGAGATGACATGCATGTCAATTCCTATAGAGAAAGAGATGTCATTTGGTGCATAGGATAGGATTTTTTCCATTGAGTCTAGGCTAATGTTTTTTTCCTCCAAAACGTGAAGGATTGATTCCTATCCTACATAGGAATAGGAATCCATTACTACAAACCAAAGGGCTTCAAAGGAATTTTTCCTTTGCAAATCCTATCCTATAGAATTCCTACAAAAATCCTACAAACCAAAGGAGGCATGCTTCTACTCCCAAATATTGAATGAAGCGCCAAATAGGCCTCTGGTCACCCAAAACCGCGTGAGACTAATGTTTTGGTGGTAGGAAATTACTGTCCTGACTCTGGCCCGTGTAGCCTATCGGCCCGATGTCCAAAGGTCTAAACCAGGGTAGGTTTGTAACTTCACTAAGACGCCGGAGAAGCATTCATACACCGTGGGCGCCTACCCATGCGCTCGGCCAAAATCTATTCCGCCCACATTTGGGACACCTGACATGACTGTCCTACCCCCAACCCGCAATATGTCCGAAATTTTATATGGGGGGAAAGTTTGTAACTTTCCCCAAATTTCAAACAAGCGTGTCTCAAACCGAAACATTGTTCCCCCTTAGTTCCCCGCCTCCCTCCGTTTCCCCATTCATACTCCATGGGCGCGAAAACGCCCTCTCCACCAGCCGTGAAACCCCAGCCTCCTCCGTCCTCCACCCCATAGCGGCCAATCCACAGCCGCCCTCCTCCATCACGCCGGAGCCGGTACCCCGACGTTGTCGTCCAACGCAACCGCAACCGCAACGCCCTCAAGGACATAGCAGCTGAAGCCGAGGCAGAGCTGCCTCCACGACGCCGACGCCGACGTGCGCCGTACTAGAACCACTCCGACCACGCCGTCCTGTGCCTCACTGCTGCGGCTCCACTGTCGCAACCGTCCATCGCACCAGAGCTGTCCTCGCTACGCCATCGTTCGCCGCCTCGGATCTGCTTCCCCGCCGTCGACAGACGGCCACCACACCACACCCAACAACTTGGCCATGGGTTCATCCAAGGATGCACCATCCTCCACAACTTGTGGTTTCCGGCGAACAACAAGAAGATCATCGGAAAAACAGAAGGAGGACACAGCACTGCCAGCAGAAAGAGGTACTCCTCTTCCCTTATTCGTGCAAATCTTATGTCTCGGCTCACACCGTATTCATCCCACGAAAGAAACTAGTTGAGCGCTTCTTACTGCATCTTCTTCATGATACTAAATGCACAAGGTTTCCTCCCTTTTACTATTTCACCTTTGCTAGAGGTCAGTAGCCCGCATGGATTTCAATTCAGGGTCAGTCGAACCGCAATTAAAAGAAGCAACACCCGCTTAGGCGCGCGGAGCACCTAGTCCGCCTGTTCCCCGAGGAAGCGGCGCATCGGTGTCTATCATAGGGGTGTGGGACGCAGGAGCTGCTTGCGCCCGATCTGGAGGTCGGCGGGGCTTGAATGGATGGCCTGGGGGCAGTGCCAAGCACGGCGGTGCGGTGAGGTCGAGGGGAGGGCGCGGGCAGGGGAGGAATACCGGGCCGGTGGTCGCTGGCGTTTCAAGGAAGATCGTCAACACCGACTCGCTGGAGGTAGATGAAGGCGGTCTGCCCGTTCTTTCTACATCGGATGGTGCAGAAAAAATGGACTAATCTATTTGCTTTCAGTCGACTGTTATTTTCATAGAATCATGTAGTAATTTAGTGTGCCATGCATGTTGTAGAGCTATCATATGTCTCTCGTCATTTATTTCTCACCGACCTGCTATCTGCTACCTTTACACTATACTAATTGTGCACACACTACACCCATACTCATGCTATTGTTTTTTTATGCATGGGTATTTCAGACTCTGATGCAGTGTTGATGAATGCGGAAAAGAAAAGACAGAAGTCTCTCTAGTGTAATTCGAAGATAAGCACTAAGCGTTCCAGCGCTCTAACAGGTGCAGTGTCAGCAGTTGGAGACAGTAAACTTAGCTCTGCAGTTGATGATCTCAGTTGCCACATACAACCATCCCAGGTGCTTGCTTTAACTTCGCGCTGTCAAATGTGGTTGCATGTTGCATATTGTGTCTAGCTTGTATTTCTTCCAATTTGGTTAAATTGCATCTGCTTACTTTACACATTATACCTTTGATAATGACATGCCTTCCTATTTTTGATACATACTACATATGTCTATTAACCATGTTCGTACATCAAACTAATGCTCTTTTGTATCCCTCGTCAATCACTTATGATGAGACAGTCACCTGGGTGGGTTTCTGTGAGACGCCATACTCGTTTAAAGAGTGCAGTGTGATCCTCCCCACATGATTCTCAAGAAACAACAAGGCTAAATGAAGATAGTCAATGTAGCTCTCTAGTTGATCACCGCAATTCCCCCACACCACCATCACAGGTGCTTGCTCTTACTTGGCAGTGTGATATGTAGTGTTCGTCTTACATGAAAGTAGTGTTCGTCAGTATCATGCATCAATGAGTTCTGAAGAGCAAATTTTATTCCTTTTTCTTGTGGGTTTGACTTGACAAGGCAAAATCAAGAAATAGGAAGGAAAAGAGTAAGGAAGACGATGATGGTGGTCCTCTACAGCAATGTAAACGGAGCATCTGTACTAATTCTCCTTGTACTGATAGTGCATTACAAGGTCCAAGTCTCCGCTCCCCTACTCCACCATCCAAGGTGCTTGCTCTAACTTGGCAGTGTGATATCTGGTTGCATGTTGCATATGGTGTCGAGCTCGTATTGCTCCTAATTAGTGTAAAATGCATCTGCTTAGCTTACACATGATACATGTGAATATGACACGCTTTCCTGTTTTTGGTACATACTATATCTTATGATAAGGCACCTTTAAGTCGCCACTGTGATATTGGTTGTGTCTTGCATATGATTTCTAGCATGTACTGCTTCTAATTTGTTGAAACGCCATATAGTTTGAACTTGGCAGAGTGATATTGGTTGCATCTTTCATATGGTGTCTAGCTTGCAGTGCTTCTAATTTGTTGAAATGCCTTCTGCTTAGTTACCACATCATAGGTGTGAATATGTCACACCATCCTGTTTTTCATCATATTCCATCCTCGCATCATGTGTTTGCCTTTCATCCGAGTAGTGTTCGTCAGTATCATGCATGAATGAGTTCTGAAGAGCGAATTTTATTCCTTTTTCTTATCGGTTTGACTTCACAATGCAAAATCATTACAGCTGAAGGAAATTAGTCCGGCAGTGGATGATGGTGGTCCTTCGGAGCAACTCAAACAGGGGGTCTCTACAGATTCTACTCCACCATCCTCCCAACAAGATTCGCAAGACAACACAAGGCTGGACAGTCAACGTAGCTGTGTAGATGATGAGCACATCTCCCCTACTCCACCATCACAGGTGCTTGCTCTAACTTGACACTATTATATGTGGTTGCATGTTGCGTATGATGTCTAGCTTGTATTGCTTCTAACTTGAATTGCATCTGCTTACTTTACACATAATGCCTGTGAATATGACACGTGTTCCTGTTTCTAGAACATACGTGTACATGATGAGCACATCTCCCCTACTCCACCATCACAGGTGCTTGCTCTTACTTGGAATTGTTATACGTGGTTGCGTTTTCCGTATGATGTCTAGTTTGTATTGCTTCTGATTATGTTGAATTGCATTTGCGTAGCTTACAACTTATACCTGCAACGATCACTTACCCATAAGACACATTTAACTTGGGACTGTGATGTAGGTTGCATCTTGCATTGTCTTCTAGCTTGTACTGCTTCTAATTTCTTGAAATGGCACTTACGACGAGACACTTTTTACCTGATAGAGTGATATTGGTTGCATGTTCATATGGTGCCTAGCTTTCATTTCTTCTAATTTTGTTGAAATGCCTTCCGCTTACTGTTTTTTCATACATATTCCATCCTCCTATCGTACGTGTGAATATGAAACGCTGTCTTTTTTGTATATATTCCATCCTCCTATCCTGCGCTTGCCTTACATCAAAGTAGTGTTCGTTTGTATCATGCATCAACCAGTTATGCAGAGCTAATTTTATTCATCTTCTTGTGGTTTTGACTTGATAAGGCAATATCAGAAAATAGGAAGGAAAAGAGTAAGTTAGGGGATGTTGGTGGTCCTCCGCACCGACGCAAACAG
The DNA here is from genome assembly GCF_003073215.2 of Triticum urartu. Lineage (NCBI taxonomy): Eukaryota > Viridiplantae > Streptophyta > Magnoliopsida > Poales > Poaceae > Triticum > Triticum urartu. The sequence continues at coordinate 448,468,213 of NC_053025.1, read as the reverse complement.
AGACTCTCTAGATTTTCCACTGCTACTGCTAATGAAGTTGAAGTCCCAAGTCTACATGATGAGTTCATCTCCCGTACTCCACCATCGCAGGTGCTTGCTCTAAGTTGATAGTGTGATAATTGGTTTCATGTTGAATATGTTGTCTAGCCTGTATTTCTTCTATTTTGATTAAATTGCACCTGCTGAGTTTATACGTTATACATGTGCATCTGACATGGCTTTCTGTGTCTAGAATACACTGCATCTATCTATCATACCATGTTCTTACATCAAAGTACTGCTGTTGTGTATCCCGCATCAGTCACTCATGATTGGACGCTTTTAACATGGCAGTTTGATAGTGGTTGCATCTTGCATTGATTTCTACGTTGTACTGCTTCTAATTTTTCGAATTGCCACTTATGACAAGACACTTTTAACTTGGCAGAGTAATATTGGTTGCATCTTTCATATGGTGTCTAGCTTGCATTACTTCTATTTTCTTGAAAATCCTTCTGCTTAGTTTGCACATCGTAGCTGTGAATATGTCATGCCGTCCTATTTTTCTTACATATTCCATCCTCATATGGTTGTCTTACATCAAAGTATTGCTTGTCTGTATCATGCATCAATGAGTTCTGAAGAGTGATTTTATTCTTTTGTGTTGTGGGTACAGCTTGACATGGCAAATTCAAAAAAGAGCAAGGAAAATAATATAGTAGGGAGTGTTGTTACTCGTCGGGTGAAACGGAAAAGGTTCTGCCGTCGAGATTCTACTGGTACTTATAGTGTAGTAGAAGGTCCAAGTCCACCGGCTAAATCTACAAACACAGTATCACCTGCTCCACCAGCTGCAGCATCCGCTTCAACGGTACCAGCATCTCAACCAGTTACTCGTTCGTTTGCTCCGGAACTGGCCAGTTCCCAAGCTTCCTTCACACCTAACACTACTTCCGAAGCACTACTGACACAACAGGACTTGGCAAGATCAGATGAACCTCATGAGCATCAACACCAAGACGGTACCTGACTGAGTCAAGTTGCAGTTGCATGCTGTAGGATCGAAAGTATGTCTAGAGGGGGGTGATTAGACTACTTGACCAAATAAAAATCTAGCCTTTTCCCAATTTTAGTTCTTGGCAGATTTTACCTATCTTAGCACAAGTCAAGCAATCTCCACACAATTCAAGCAAGCATGCAAAAGAGTATATGAGCAGCGGAAAGTAAAGCATGCAACTTGCAACAATGTAAAGGGAAGGGTTTGGAGGATTCAAATGCAATTGGAGACACAGATGTTTTTGTCGTGGTTCCAATAGGTGGTGCTATCGTACATCCACGTTGATGGAGACTTCAACCCACGGAGGGTAACAGTTGCGTGAGTCCACGGAGGGATCCACCCACAAAGGGTCCACGAAGAAGCAACCTTGTCTATTCCATCATGGTCGTCGCCCACGAAGGACTTGCCTCACTAGCGGTAGATCTTCACGAAGTAGGCGATCTCCTTGCCCTTACAAACTCCTTGGTTCAACTCCACAATCTTGTCGGAGGCTCCCAAGTGACACCTAGCCAATCTAGGAGACACCACTCTCCAAGAAGTAACAAATGGTGTGTTGATGATGAACTCCTTGCTCTTGTGCTTCAAATGATAGTCTCCCCAACACTCAACTCTCTCTCACAGGATTTGGATTTGGTGGAAAGAAGATTTGAGTGGAAATCAACTTGGGAAGGCTAGAGATCAAGATTCGTATGGTTGGAATGGAATATCTTGACCTCAACACAAGTGTAGGTGGTTCTCTCTCGGAAAATGTGTATTTGAAGTGTAGATATGTTCTGATGGCTTTCTCTTCAAATGAAGAGTGGGTGGAGGGGTATATATAGCCTCCACACAGAATCTAACCGTTACACACAATTTGCCAAACTTGGTGGGACCGAATGGTTAAACTCGGTCGGACCGATTCATCAAACCTAGTGACCGTTAGGATTTTCGGTGGGACTGAGATGCAACTCGGTAGGACCGATATGGTTAGGGTTAGGGCATAACGTAATCTCGATGTGACCGATTACACAAACTCGGTGGGACCGATTTTGGTAATAAGCTAACCAGAGAGTTGGTCAGGTAAACTCGGTGGGACTGATTCGCTCATCTCGGTGAGACCGAAATGTTACAAAAGGGAAACAGAGAGTTTACATTGCAATCTTGGTGGGACCTATCGCTCATCTCGGTAAGACCGAAACGTTACGAAGGGAAACAGAGAGATTACAATCCCATCTCGGTGAGACCGAGATCCCTATCGGTGAGACCGATTTGCCTAGGGTTTGTGGTAGTGGCTATGACATTTGAAACTCGGTGGCGCCGGATAGAAAGAATCGGTGGGGCCGAGTTTGACTTTTGGTTTAGGTCATATGTGGATGTGGGAGAGTAGTTGAGGATTTTGGAGCATATCACTAAGCACTTTGAGCAAGCAAGCCATTAAGCAACACCTCATCCCTCCTTGATAGTATTGGCTTTTCCTATAGACTCAATGTGATCTTGGATCACTAAAATATAAAATGTAGAGTCTTGAGCTTCAAGCTTGAGCCAAACTTTTTGTCCTTAGAATTTTGAGGGATCCACTTTCCTCATCCATGCCATGCCATTCATTGAGCTTTTCTTGAAATATTAATCTTGGAATAATGTTAGCTCAATGAGCTATATGTTGTTAGGAATTACCAAAACCACCCAGGGATAGTTGCACTTTCACATGCTCCTTTATTTGTACTCTCACAGTTTGATGTACACTAACACTTTCCATATTCGTTGTTGAACTAGCACCATGGCGCAAGCAGAAACAGGCATCGGGGATAATGCTTGACAGATTAACAAAATCTAAAGGAGGGAGAATGGAGATCCATTTTGAGGCAGGTTTAAAAAGGCCACGTGATGCTACAGAGTCAGCCAAGTTAGTATCAGAGGTAGCTGTTAGGTGTCATGCACGTATCCTCCCAACGTGGATCCAGTATAGGAATGACAAAGACAATACCCAGTTTAACACCTTCCTTGACCATTTATCCGTAAGTAATGTTATTCATCGCAATTAGTAATATTGTCTTGCTCTGTCCCATACTTTCTAGCTTCCTCCTAATAAGACTCACATTCTTTTTTCAACATATGTGGTTCAAGTTGGATCCGAAAGATGATGCAACTAGACAAGCATGCACTCATGTTTTTCAGTCTGCTCTGCGACAGTATCGGTACCACCTTAGAAAATCTCACTTTGAAGGCAAGGCTAACAATGAAATCGCCCAAACATCTCTAGTGGAATATATTACAGATGAAGACTGGACAGCCCTCGTTAAACACTGGTCTGATCCAAAGTATCAGGTAGGCTATATGTATTTGATCAGACCACATATTGAACTTGTATTTATGTATGTGCCTTACAAGTGTATCTTCTTCTAGGCTAACTGTTTGAAGAACAAAACCAACCGTTCTAAAGTGAAATTCCAACAGACCACGGGATCTCGTGGCTATATTGCACACTGCGAGGCTCTTGTAAATAGCTGCTACTTCCTTCTTTTTTTGTGCCATATATCGTATCTATATTGACTTGTTCCAAATATAGAGGAAATCCCATGCGGACCAAAAAGAACCTGAACCGAATGCAGTGCAAATCTTCAAGGATTGCCACACCAGCAAGATGAAGGGCATGAGCACACCAGTTCAAGCCGCTGTTGTAAGTCCTTACTCCTCCTGCCTTGAACTGATTGGTACTGTGATGTGTTCATTTAACTACTTGGTTTGCAGCCAATGTCAGTTACTCTGTTCACTTTTATTCACAGTTTTCTTAACGTGTCATTTCACCTTACATGGTTTAAAAGAGATGAAGGATATTCTTTTGGTCTTGATCTGTAATCTAGTTATTATGTTCACGTGCGCACACAATGATAAAATAGCCTGTTTGTTTTATATCTATTTGCCCATGATATGAATGATGTCATACTATGTTCATCCTACTTTAAACATTGTCTCTTTATCCTTAGATGTCAACGAATGTGAGGAAATAGACAATACAGTAGGCATGCTACATGGACATATGTTCCGAAAGTGATTTTATTATGTAGTTGGCACTACAATACATGCTAATGTATTATAGTAGTTCACCAAAAAAAGTTATGTATAAACGTTTAACCTACTTTGTTTGTTTTTGTCTCATTAGTAACTTATCTGGTACACTAATCTACAAGTTCAAACTTTCAGGAAGCTATGGAACAAATGATTGAACAGCCAAAACCATCTGAAGGTGACGAGGCTACTACAGGCACAATGTCACCTCTTGCTGCAGTGCGTCAGTATCTCTCCACTAACAGTGCAAAAAGCACCTTCCTGCGTAATTTTGGGTTGGTTGTCAAGGTAACCTCGTCAAAATCGCCTACTGAACAAAATCTTCCTACTAGATAGAGTGATATATCTGTGCTCCAGACACAAGTCCAATCCCTAATGGACGTTGTTTCGGAAACAAGAATAGTGGTTGAGAAATGTCGTCAAGATATGAATGGTTTTGAAACCAAACTATCAGACATTCGCTTCATTGTTCAAGAGCAATGGCGGCAAAAGGTGGAGATCGTGCTGCTCCATCAGATTCTATAGCCTGAAACATTAGCACTCAGGTCAAATGATTTGTGCTTCTATACATCTGATGGTGCTTTTATCTGGAAGGACTGTAAACTTTATGCCAACAGGCCTTTTGTTGTATGGTTGGAATTTATTTTGTTGTGATACAACATTTATGATGCTGCCTCAGGCTGCAGTAATTACGACGCTATTTTTGTATAGTGTAGGTTTATCTTAGTAATGTATTCAGCCGAAACCTTCATAGGATCCCAACATGCCAACATTCGTCGGGCCCATTCCAATTGGGCTAAAAATGATTATGGGCCGAAATTGGCATGTAGCCCACTAAAAATATCTGGGCCTAAATCAGCATAAGCTTTCATATTTTTCTGGTAGGCCTGTGCCCATAGTGGGCCTTTAACAGGCCTAAACATAATTTTGGGCCCTCAGTAAAAATAGGTCGTTTACAGGTGTAAATATCTCGAGCCCATAAAATACATGGGCCTTTAATAGACTGAAAGTGAGATTGGGCCTTGATTGTGCCAAATAACCCACTGGACTTTAACAGACCGAAATTCGGACGGGCCGTAAATGCGCCGACCTAATACACGGGCCTTTAACAGGCCGGAACTTCAGTCGGGCTAGATTATCGTCATTTTTATATGGGCTGTTAATGGGCCCAATATGACGTTGGGCCACATATGGCCCATGGTTTACGTCCGGCGTTAACAGGCCGAAAATGACAACATGCCAAAAGTGGCCCAAAGGTATAGTGGGCCTCTAACAGGACGAATGTCAGACATGGCCGAATATGACCCAAATCCTTCATGGTCGTTTATGGGCCGAAAGTTTTGATGGCCTGTAAATGGGCCCAAATGAAGCCAGACCTTTAACAGGCCAGAAATACACCGGGCCGTAATTCGGCCCAATTACTCAGCGGACTGTTAACGGGCCCGAAGTGACCATGGGCCGCGTTGATGACAAGTTTAGGACAGGCCGTTGACGGGCCGATTTGACAAAGAATGTTGGGCCTTTAGCTGGGTCGGCCCATTATGGTCGGCAGAATCTTGTGGGCCTTTAGCTGGGCCGGCCCATTATGGTCTACAAAATTGTGTGGGCCTTTAGCTGGGCCGGCCCATTATGGTCCGTTAAAGTTTGTGGGCCCTTAGCTGGGCCGGCCCATTATGGTCCGTTAAAGTTTATCGGCCTTTAGTTGGACCAACCCATTTAATCTTTGTGGGACACTTTTGGGCCAGCCCACGTGTCAACATATCATAGGCCCATCTCGACCGTTGGATGAGTGACACTTGTGCCAACGCGGAGCTGACGCGTGGATCCGTCAGCCAATGAGAATTTTACACGTGGAAAATCGGCATTGGTCGTGGCTGTTAACGGGTTATCGGATCCAAATCCGACCCGATAGCTTAACGGTGTTCCGTTACGGTGGATGCCACGTGTCGGTCACCCTTGACAAAAGCACTTCTGTGACGCGCGATTTATCGTCATGGAAGTGGACACTTTCGTGATGATAATTTTGGCAATGTCATGGAACACTTCTACGACAGCACAGGTATGAATATCTTGATTCTGTCATAAATTTTTCATGGATGTACATGCATGACAGAAAACACGACCTACTGTGACAAACACGTATCATCACGGAAGTGTATTTTTTTGTAGTGATGACTGAGACACATCTCCGGTCAATAACCAATAGCGGAACCTGGATGCTCATATTGGCTCCTACATATTCTTCGAAGATCTTTTATCGGTCAAACCGCATAACAACATACGTTGTTCCCTTCGTCATCGGTATGTTACTTGCCCGAGATTCAATCGTCGGTATCATCATACCTAGTTCAATCTTGTTACCGGCAAGTCTCTTTACTCGTTCCATAATACATCATCCCATGACTAACTCATTAGTCACATTGCTTGCAAGGCTCATAGTGATGTGTATTACCGAGAGGGCCCAGAGATACCTATCTGATACACGGAGTGACAAATCCTAATCTCGATCTATGCCAACTCAACAAACACCATCGGAGACACCTGTAGAGCATCTTTATAATCGCCTAGTTACATTGTGACGTTGGATAGCACATAAGGTCTTCCTCCCGTATTCGGGAGTTGCATAATCTCATAGTCAGAGGAACATGTATAAGTCATGAAGAAAGCAATAGCAATAAAACTAAACGATCATTATGCTAAGCTAACGAATGGGTCTTGTCCATCACATCATTCTCTAATGATGTGATCCCGTTCATCAAATGATAACGCATGTCTATGGTTAGGAAACTTAACCATTTTTATTAACGAGCTAGTCTAGTAGAGGCATACTAGGGACACTCTGTTTGTCTATGTATTCACACATGTACTAAGTTTCCGGTTAATACAATTCTAGCATGAATAATAAACATTTATCATGATATAAGGAAATATTGTTGGAAATATGCCCTAGAGGCAATGATAAATTGGTTATTATTATATTTCCTTGTTCATGATAATCGTTTATTATCTATGCTATAATTGTATTGATAGGAAACTCAGATACATGTGTGGATACATAGACAACACCATGTCCCTAGTAAGCCTCTAGTTGACTAGCTCGTTGATCAATACATAGTTACGGTTTCCTAACCATGGACATTGGATGTCGTTGATAACGGGATCACATCATTAGGAGAATGATGTGATGGACAAGACCCAATCCTAAGCATAGCACTAGATCGTGTAGTTCGTATGCTATAGCTTTTCTAATGTCAAGTATCATTTCCTTAGACCATGAGATTGTGCAACTCCCGGATACCGTAGGAATGCTTTGGGTGTATCAAATGTCAAAACGTAACTGGGTGACTATAAAGGTGCATTACAGGTATCTCCGAAAGTGTCTGTTGAGTTGGCACGAATCGAGACTGGGATTTGTCACTCCGTGTAAGCGGAGAGGTATCTCTGGGCCCACTCGGTAGGACATCATCATATGCGCAATGTGACCAAAGAGTTGATCACGGGATGATGTGTTACGGAACGAGTAAAGAGACTTGCCGGTAACAAGATTGAACTAGGTATTGGATTCCGACGATCGAATCTCGGGCAAGTAACATACCGATAGACAAAGGGAATTGTATATGGGATTGATTAAGTCCTTGACATCGTGGTTCATCCGATGAGATCATCATGGAACATGTGGGAGCCAACATGGGTATCCAGATCCCGCTGTTGGTTATTGACTAGAGAACGTCTCGGTCATGTCTGCATGTCTCCCGAACCCGTAGGGTCTACACACTTAAGGTTCGATGACGCTAGGGTTATAAAGGAAGCTTGTATGTGGTTACCGAATGTTGTTCGGAGTCCTGGATGAGATCCCGGACGTCACGAGGAGTTCCGGAATGGTCCGGAGGTAAAGATATATATATATATAGGAAGTCCTATTTCGGCCATCGGGACAAGTTTCGGGGTCATCGGTATTGTACCGGGACCACCGGAAGGGTCCCGGGGGCCCACCGGGTGGGGCCACCTATCCCGGAGGGTCCCATGGGCTGAAGTGAGAAGGGATCCAGCCCAAAGTGGTCTGGGGCGCCACTTCCCCTAGGGCCCATGCGCCTAGGGTGAAAGGGGAACCCTAAGGAAGAGTCCCAAGGAGGGAAGGCACCTCCTAGGTGCCTTGGGGGGGAGGGAAACCTCCCCTGGCCGCCGCCCCCTAGGAGATTGGATCTCCTAGGGCTGGCGCACCCCCCCTTGGGCTCCCTATATATAGTGAGGGTAGGAGGGCATCTTGACACACCCCTTATGCCTTTGGTGCAGCCCCTCCCTCTCTCCCAAGTTCTTCTCCTCTCCCGTGGTGCTTGGCGAAGACCTGCAGGATTGCCACGCTCCTCCACCACCACCATGCCATTGTGCTGCTGTTGGATGGAGTCTTACTCAACCTCTCCCTCTCTCCTTGCTGGATCAAGGCGTGGGAGACGTCACCGGGCTGTACGTGTGTTGAACGCGGAGGTGTCGTGCGTTCGGCACTTGGTCATCGGTGATTTGAATCACGACGAGTACGACTCCATCAACCCCGTTCACTTGAACGCTTCCGCTTAGCGATCTACAAGGGTATGTAGATGCACTCTCCTTCCCCTCGTTGCTAGTCTCTCCATAGATAGATCTTGGTGACACGTAGGAAAATTTTGAATTTCTGCTACGTTCCCCAACAGTGGCATCATGAGCTAGGTCTATTGCGTAGATTCTATGCACGAGTAGAACACAAAGTAGTTGTGGGCGTTGATTTTGTTCAATATGCTTACCGTTACTAGTCTTATCTTGATTCGGCGGCATCGTGGGATGAAGCGGCCCGGACCAACCTTACACGTACTCTTACGTGAGACCGGTTCCACCGACAAACATGCACTAGATGCATAAGGTGGCTGGCGGGTGTCTGTCTCTCCCACTTTAGTCGGATCGGATTCGATGAAAAGGGTCCTTATGAAGGGTAAATAGCAATTGGCATATCACGTTGTGGTCTTTGCGTAGGTAAGAAACGTTCTTGCTAGAAACCCATAGCAGCCACGTAAAACATGCAGACAACAATTAGAGGACGTCTAACTTGTTTTTGCAGGGTATGCTATGTGATGTGATATGGCCAAAAGGATGTGATGAATGATATATGTGATGTATGAGATTGATCATGTTCTTGTAATAGATGATCATGGAGCCCCAAGATGGAGATCAAAGGAGCTATATGATATTGGCCATATCATGTCACTATTATTTGATTGCATGTGATGTTTATCATGTTTATACATCTTATTTGCTTAGAACGACGGTAGTAAATAAGATGATCCCTCATTAAAATTTCAAGAAGTGTTCTCCCCTAACTGTGCACCGTTGCTACAGTTCGTCGTTTCGAAGCACGCCGTGATGATCGGGTGTGATAGATCCTTACATTCACATACAACGGGTGTAAGACAGTTTTACACATGCAAAACACTTAGGGTTATCTTGACGAGCCTAGCATGTACAGACATGGCCTCGGAACACAGAAGACCGAAAGGTCGAGCATGAGTCGTATAGAAGATACGATCAACATAAAGATGTTCACCGACGTTGACTAGTCCGTCTCACGTGATGATCGGACACGGCCTAGTTGACTCGGATCATGTAATCACCTAGATGACTAGAGGGATGTCTATCTGAGTGGGAGTTCATAAGATGAACTTAATTATCCTGAACATAGTCAAAAGATCTTTGCAAATTATGTCGTAGCTCACGCTTCAGTTCTACTGTTTAGATATGTTCCTAGAGAAAAAATTAGTTGAAAGTTGATAGTAGCAATTATGCGGACTAGGTCCGTAAACTGAGGATTGTCCTCATTGCTTCTTAGAAGGCTTATGTCCTTAATGCACCGCTCAGTATGCTAAACCTCGAACGTTGTGTGTGGATGTTGCGAACATCTGACATACACGTTTTGATAACTACATGATAGTTCAGTTAAACGGTTTAGAGTTGAGGCACCAAAGACGTTTTGAAACGTCACGAAACATATGAGATGTTTTGAGGGCTGAAATTGGAATTTCAGGCTCGTGCCCACGTCAAGAGGTATAAGACCTCCGACGATTTTCTTAACCTGCAAACTAAGGAGAAAAACTCAATTGTTGAGCTTGTGCTCGGATTGTCTGAGTACAACAATCATTTGAATCGAGTGGGAGTTGATCTTCCAGATGAGATAGTGATGTTTCTCCGAAGTCATTACCACCAAGCTGCTAGAGCTTCATGATGAACTATAATATATCAGGGACATATATGATGATCCTTGAGATATTCGCGATGTTTGACACCGCGAAAGTAGAAATCAAGAAGGAGCATCAATTGTTGATGGTTAGTGAAACCACTAGTTTCAAGAAGGGCAAGGGCAAGAAGGGATACTTCATGACACGGCAATTCAGCTGATGCTCTAGTGAAGAAACCCAATGTTGAACCCAAACCCGAGACTAAGTGCTTCTGTAATATGAGGACCAGCCACTGGAGCAGAATTACCCTAGATACTTGGTAGATGAGAAGGCTGGCAAGGTCGATAGAAGTATATTGGATATACATTGTGTTGATGTATACTTTACTAGTACTCCTAGTAGCACCAGGGTATTAGATACCGGTTCGGTTGCTAACTGTTAGTAACTCGAAATAAAAGCTACGGAATAAACGGGGACTAGCTAAAGGTGAGCTGACGATATGTGTTGGAAGTGTTTCCAATGTTGATATGATCAAGCATCGCACGCTCCCTCTACCATCGAGTTTGGTGTTTGCGTTGAGCATAGACATGATTGGATTATGTCTATCGCGATACGGTTATTCATTTAAGGAGAATAATGGTTACTCTGTTTATTTGGATAATACCTTCAATGGTCTTGCACCTATAATGAATGGTTTATTGAATCTCGATCGTAGTGATACACATGTTCATGCCAAAGATATAAGATAGTACCACCTGCTTGTGGCACTGCCACGTAAGTCATATCAGTATAAAACGCATGAAGAAGCTCCATGTTGATGGATCTTTGGGCTCACTCGTTTTGAAAAGTTTGAGGCATGCGAACCATGTCTATTGGTGTATATGCATGAAGAAACTCCATGCAAATGGACTGTTTGGACTCACTTGATTTTGAATCACTTGAGACATGCAAATCATACCACATGGGCAAGATGACTGAAAGCCTCAGTTTCAGTAAAATGGAACTAGAAAGCAACCTGTTGGAAGTAATACATTTTGATGTGTGCAATCCAATGAGTGCTGAGGCATGTAGTGGATATCGTTATGTTTTTACTTCACAGATGATTTGAGTAGATGTTGAGTATATTTACTTGATGAATCACGAGTCTGAATTATTGAAAGGTTCAAGTAATTTCAGCGTGAAGTTAAAAGATCGTCATGATAAGAGGATAAAGTATCTATGATATGATCATAGAGATGAATATCTGAATTACGAGTTTGGCACAGAATTAAGACATTGTGGAAATTGTTTCACAACTGATACAGCCTGGAACACCATAGTGTGATGGTGTGTCCGAACATCATAACTGCACCCTATTGGATATGATGCATACCATGATGTCTCTTATCGAATTAGCACGATAGTTTATGGGTTAGGCATTAGAGACAACCACATTCACTTTAAAAGGGGCACCACGTAATTCCGATGAGATGACACCGTATGAACTATGGTTTAGAGAAACCTAAGCTGTCATTTCTTAAAAGTTTGGGGCTGCGACGCTTATGTGAAAAGTTTCAGGCTGATAAGCTCGAACCCAAAGCAGATAAATGCATCTTCATAGGACACCCAAAACAGTTGGGTATACCTCCTGTCTCAGATCCGAAAGCAATAAGGGATTGTTTCTAGAATCGGGTCCTTTCTCGAGGAAAAGTTTCTCTCGAAAGAATTGAGTGGGAGGATGGTGAAAACTTGATGAGGTTATTGAACCATTACTTCAACTAGTGTATAGCAGGGCACAAAGAGTTGTTCCTGTGGCACCTACACCAATTGAAGTGGAAGCTTATGATATTGATCATGAGACTTCGGATCAAGTCACTCCCAAACCTCGTGGGATGACAAGGATGCGTACTACTTCAGAGTGGTACATGACCCTGTCTTGGAAGTCATGTTGCAAGACAACAATGAACCTACGAGCTATGGAGAAGCGATGGTGGGCCCGGATTCCGATAAATGGCTCGAGGCCATAAAATCCGAGAGAGGATCCATGTATGAAAACAAAGTGTAGACTTTGGCAGAACGGCTCGATGGTCGTAATGCTATTGAGTACAGATGGATTTTAAAAGGAAGACGGACAATGATGGTAAATGTCACCATTAAGAAAGCTCGACTTGTCGTTAAGATGTTTTCCGACAAGTTCAAGGAGTTGACTACGATGAGACTTTCTCACTCGTAGCGATGCTAAGAGTCTGTTGGAATTATATTAGCGATTACTGCATTATTTATGAAATCTTGCAGATAGGATGTCAAAACATTGTTTCCTCAACGATTTTCTTGAGGAAAGGTTGTATGTGATACAACCGGAAGGTTTTGTCAATCCTGAAAGATGCTAATAAGTATGCAAAGCTCCAGCAATCCTTCTAGGGACTGGAGTAAGCATCTCGGAGTTGGAATGTATGCTTTGATGAGATGATCAAAGATTTTGGGTGTATACAAAGTGTATGAGAAACTTGTATTTCCAAAGAAGTGAGTGGGAGCACTATAGAATTTCTGATGAGTATATGTTGTTGACATATTATGGATCAGAAATGACGTAGGATTTCTGGAAAGCATATAGGGTTATTTGGAAAGTGTTTTTCAATGGAAAGCCTGGATTAAGCTACTTGAACATTGAGCATCAAGATCTATAAGGATAGATCAAAACGCTTAAAAGTACTTTCAAATGAGCACATACCTTGACATGATCTTGAAGGTGTTCAAGATGGATCAGTCAAAGAAGGAGTTCTTGCCTGAGTTGTAAGGTATGAAGTTAAGACTTAAAGCTCGAACACGGCAGAATAGAGAGAAAGGACGAAGGTCATCCCCTATGCTTAAGACATAGGCTCTACAGTATGCTATGCTGTGTACCGCACCTGAAGTGTGCCTTGCCATGAGTCAGTCAAGGGGTACAAGTGTGATCCAAGAATGGATCACAGGACAGCGGTCAAAGTTATCCTTAGTAACTAGTGGACTAAGGAATTTTCTTGATTATGGAGGTGGTAAAAGAGTTCGTCGTAAAGGGTTACGTCGATGCAAGCTTAACACCTATCCGGATAGCTCTGAGTAGAGATACCGGATACGTATAATGGAGCAACAATTTAGAATAGCTCCAAGTAGAACAGTTATTTGGAATAGCACCAAATAGAACGTGGTAGCTACATCTAGGAGATGACATAGAGATTTGTAAAGCACACACGGATCTGAAAGGTTCAGACCCGTTGACTAAAACCTCTCTCACAAGCAACATGATCAAACCCAGAACTCATTGAGTGTTAATCACCTAGTGATGTGAACTAGATTATTGACTCTAGTAAACTCTTTGGATGTTGGTCACATGGCGATGCGACCTGTGAGTGTTAATCACATGGCGATGTGAACTAGATTATTGACTCTAGTGCAAGTGGGAGACTGTTGGAAATATGCCCTAGAGGCAATGATAAATTGGTTATTATTATATTTCCTTGTTCATGATAATCGTTTATTATCTATGCTATAATTGTATTGATAGGAAACTCAGATACATGTGTGGATACATAGACAACACCATGTCCCTAGTAAGCCTCTAGTTGACTAGATCGTTGATCAATAGATGGTTACGGTTTCCTAACCATGGACATTGGATGTCGTTGATAACGGGATCACATCATTAGGAGAATGATGTGATGGACAAGACCCAATCCTAAGCATAGCACTAGATCGTGTAGTTCGTATGCTAAAGCTTTTCTAATGTCAAGTATCATTTCCTTAGACCATGAGATTGTGCAACTCCCGGATACCGTAGGAATGCTTTGGGTGTATCAAACGTCACAACGTAACTGGGTGACTATAAAGGTGCATTACAGGTATCTCCGAAAGTGTCTGTTGGGTTGGCACGAATCGAGACTGGGATTTGTCACTCCGTGTAAGCGGAGAGGTATCTCTGGGCCCACTCGGTAGGACATCATCATAATGCGCAATGTGACCAAAGAGTTGATCACGGGATGATGTGTTACGGAACGAGTAAAGAGACTTGCCGGTAACGAGATTGAACTAGGTATTGGATTCCGACGATCGAATCTCGGGCAAGTAACATACCGATAGACAAAGGGAATTGTATACGGGATTGATTAAGTCCTTGACATCGTGGTTCATCCGATGAGATCATCGTGGAACATGTGGGAGCCAACATGGGTATCCAGATCCCGCTGTTGGTTATTGACCGGAGAACGTCTCGGTCATGTCTGCATGTCTCCCGAACCCGTAGGGTCTACACACTTAAGGTTCGATGACGCTAGGGTTATAAAGGAAGCTTGTATGTGGTTACCGAATGTTTTTCGGAGTCCCGGATGAGATCCCGGACATCACGAGGAGTTCCGGAATGGTCCGGAGGTAAAGATATATATATAGGAAGTCCTATTTCGGCCATCGGTACAAGTTTCGGGGTCATCGGTATTGTACCGGGACCACCGGAAGGGTCCCGGGGGCCCACCGGGTGGGGCCACCTATCCCGGAGGGTCCCATGGACTGAAGTGAGAAGGGATCCAGCCCAAAGTGGGCTGGGGCACCACTTCCCCTAGGGCCCATGCGCCTAGGGTGAAAGGGGAACCCTAAGGAAGAGTCCCAAGGAGGGAAGGCACCTCCTAGGTGCCTTGGGGGGAGGGAAACCTCCCCTGGCCGCCGCCCCCTAGGAGATTGGATCTCCTAGGGCTGGCGCACCCCCCCTTGGGCTCCCTATATATAGTGAGGGTAGGAGGGCATCTTGACACACCCCTTATGCCTTTGGTGCATCCCCTCCCTCTCTCCCAAGTTCTTCTCCTCTCCCGTGGTGCTTGGCGAAGCCCTGCAGGATTGCCACGCTCCTCCACCACCACCATGCCGTTGTGCTTCTGTTGGATGGAGTCTTCCTCAACCTCTCCCTCTCTCCTTGCTGGATCAAGGCGTGGGAGACGTCACCGGGCTGTACGTGTGTTGAACGCGGAGGTGCCGTGCGTTCGGCACTTGGTCATCGGTGATTTGAATCACGACGAGTACGACTCCATCAACCCCGTTCACTTGAACGCTTCCGCTTAGCGATCTACAAGGGTATGTAGATGCACTCTCCTTCCCCTCGTTGCTAGTCTCTCCATAGATAGATCTTGGTGACACGTAGGAAAATTTTGAATTTCTGCTACGTTCCCAAACAAATATAAATAACAACTTTATTATTGCCTCTAGGGCATATTTCCTTCATTCTCCCACTTGGACTAGAGTCAATAATCTAGATTACATAGTAATGATTCTAACACCCATGGAGTCTTGGTGCTAATCATGGTTTGCTTGTGAGAGTGGCTTAGTCAATGGGCCTGCAACATTCAGATCCGTATGTATCTTGCAAATCTCTATGTCTCCCTCCTTGACTTGATCGTGGATGGAATTAAAGCATCTATTGATGTGCTTGGTTCTCTTGTGAAATTTGGATTCCTTTGCCAAGGCAATTGCACCAATATTGTCACAAAAGATGTTCATTGGACCCGATGCACTAGGTATTACACCTAGACCGGATATGAACTGCTACCTCTTGAGCACTGTGTTGGTTTTCCCCGAAGACGAAGGGATGATGCAGCAAAGTAGCGTAAGTATTTCCCTCAGTTTTTTAGAACCAAGGTATCAATCCAGTAGGAGGCTACGCGTGAGTCCCTCGCACCTGCACAAAACAAATAAATCCTCGCAACCAACGTGATCAGGGGTTGTCAATCCCTACACGGCCACTTACGAGAGTGAGATCTGATAGATATGATAAGATAATATTTTTAGTATTTTTGTGATAAAGATGCAAAGTAAAATAAAAGCAAAGGAAATACCTAAGTAGTAGGAGATTAATATGATGAAGATAGACCCGGGTGGCATAGGTTTCACTAGTGGCTTCTCTCGAGAGCATAAGTATTCTACGGTGGGTGAACAAATTACTGTTGAGCAATTAACATAATTGAGCATAGTTATGAGAATATCTAGGTATGATCATGTATATAGGCATCATGTCCGAGACAAGTAGACCGACTCCTGCCTGCATCTACTACTATTACTCCACTCAACGACCGCTATCCAGCATGCATCTATAGTATTAAGTTAATGAAAACAGAGTAACGCCTTAAGCAAGATGACATGATGTAGAGGGATAAACTCATGCAATATGATGAAAACCCCATCTTGTTATCCTCGATGGCAACAATACAATACGTGCCTTGCTGCCCCTACTGTCACTGGGAAAGGACACCGCAAGATTGAACCCAAAGCTAAGCACTTCTCCCATTGCAAGAAAGATCAATCTAGTAGGCCAAACCAAACTGATAATTCGAAGAGACTTGCAAATATAACCAATCATACATAAAAGAATTCAGAGAAGATTCAAATATTGTTCATAGATAGACTTGATCATAAACCCACAATTCATCAATCTCAACAAACACACCGCAAAAAGAAGATTACATCAAATAGTTCTCCACAAGAGAGGGGGAGAACATTGTATTGAGATCCAAAAAGAGAGAAGAAGCCATCTAGCTACTAACTATGGACCCGTAGGTCTGAGGTGAACTACTCACACTTCATCGAAAGGGCTATGGTGTTGATGTAGAAGCCCTCCATGATCGATGCCCCCTCCGGCGGAGCTCCGGAATAGGCCCCAAGATGGGATCTCGTGGATACAGAAAGTTGTGGCAGTGGAATTAGGGTTTTGGCTCTGTATCTAATCGTTTGGGGGTACGTAGGTATATATAGGAGGAAGGAGTACGTCGGTGGAGCAAGAGGGGCCCCACAAGAGTGGAGGGCGCGCCCCCTACCTCGTGGCCTCCTCTTTTGTGCCTTGACGTAGGGTCCAAGTCTCCTGGGTCTTGTTCATTGAGAAAATCACGTTCCCGAAGGTTTTATTCTGTTTGGACTCCGTTTGATATTCCTTTTGTTCGAAACCCTAAAACAGGCAAAAACAGCAATTCTGGGTTGGGCCTCCGGTTAATAGGTTAGTCCCAAAAATAATATAAAAATGGGTAATAAAGCCCAATAATGTCCAAAACAGTAGATAATATAGCATGGAGCAATCAAAAATTATAGATACGTTGGAGACGTATCAAGCATCCCCAAGCTTAATTCCTGCTCGTCCTCGAGTAGGTAAATGATAAAAACAGAATTTTTGATGCGGAGTGCTACTTGGCATAATGTAATTCTTCTTAATTGTGGTATGAATATTCAGATCTGAAAGATTCAAGACAAAAGTTCATATTGACATAGAAATAATAATACTTCAAGCATACTAACAAAGCTATTATGTCTTCTCAAAATAACATGGCCAAAGAAAGTTCATCCCTACAAAATCATATAGTTTAGTCATGCTCCATTTTCGTCACACAAGAATGCTCTCATCATGCACAACCCCGATGACAAGCCAAGCAATTGTTTCATACTTTAGTAATCTCAAACCTATAAACTTTCACGCAATATATGAGTGCGAGCCATGGACAACTTGCTTACTCACGAAGACCTAGGGCACTTGAGGAGGCCCATTGTTGGAATATACAAGCCAAGTTCTATAATGAAAATTCCCACTAGTATATGAAAGTGACAAAACAAAAAGACTCTCTATCATGAAGATTACGGTCCTACTTTGAAGCACAAGTGTGGCAAAGGATAGTAATATTGCCCCTTCTCTCTTTTTCTCTCATCATTTTTTTGGGCCTTCTCTTTTTTTATGGCCTTTCTCTTTTTCTATTTTTTGGGCCTTCTCTTTTTTATGGCCTTTTCTTTTTATTTCTTTCTCCTTTTTTTATAATTCCTCACTTGGGACAATGCTCTAGAAAATGATGATCATCACACTTCTATTTATTTACAACTCAATGATTACAATTCGATACTAGAACAAAAGATGACTCTATATGAATGCCTCCGGCGGTGTACCAGATATGCAATGGACCAAGAGTGACATGTATGAAAGAATTATGAGTGGTGGCTTTGCCACAAATACTATGTCAACTACATGATCATGCTAAGCAATATGACAATAATGAATGTGTCATGATAAACGGAATGGTGGAAAGTTGCATGTCAATATATCTCGGAATGGCTATGGAAATGCCATAATAGGTAGGTATGATGGCTATTTTGAGGAAGATATAAGGAGGTTTATGTGTGAAAGAGCATATCATATCACGGGGTTTGGATGCACCGGCGAAGTTTGCGCCAACTCTCAATGTGAGAAAGGGCAATGCACGGTACTGAAGAGGCTAGCAAGGATGGAAGGGTGAGAGTGCGTATAATCCATGGACTCAACATTAGTCATAAAGAACTCACATACTTATTGCAAAAATCTACAAGTCATCAAAAACCTCGGCACTACGCGCATGCTCCTAGGGGGATATATTGGTAGGAAAAGACCACCGCTCGTCCTCGACCGCCACTCATAAGGAGGACAATCAAATAACACCTCATGTTTCAAATTTGTTACATAACGTTTACCATACATGCATGCTACAGGACTTGCAAACTTCAACACAAGCATTTCTCAATTTCACAACTACTCAACTAGCACAACTTTGATATTATTACCTCCATATCTCAAAACAATCATCAAGCATCAAACTTCTCTTAGTATTCAAAACACTCATAAGAAAATTTTTATTCATCTTGAACACCTAGCATATTAGGATTTTAAGAAAATTACCATGCTATTTAATACTCTCAAAATAATCTAAGTGAAGCATGAGAGATCAATAGTTTCTATAAAACAAATCCACCACCATGCTCTAAAAGATATAAGTGAAGTACTAGAGCAAAACTATATAACTCAAAAGATATAAGCGAAGCACATAGAGTATTCTAACAAATTCCAACTCATGTATGGCTCTCTCAAAATGTGTGTACAGAAAGGATGATTGTGGTAAACTAAAAAGTAAAGACTCAAATCATACAAGACGCTCCAAGCAAAACACATATCATGGGGCGAATAAAAATACAGCTCCAAGTAAAGTTACTGATAGAAGTAGACGAAAGAGGGGATGCCTTCCGGGGCATCCCCAAGCTTTGGCTTTTAGGTGTCCTTATATTATCTTGGGGGTGCCATGGGCATCCCCAAGCTAAGGCTCTTGCCACTCCTTGTTCCATAATCCATCAAATCTTTACCCAAAACTTGAAAACTTCACAACACAAAACTCAAAGTAGAAAATCTCGTGAGCTCCGTTAGCGAAAGAAAACAAAAGAACACTTCAAGATACTGTAATGAACTCATTATTTATTTATATTGGTGTTAAACCTACTGTATTCCAAATTCTCTATGGTTTATAAACTATTTTACTAGCCATAGATTCATCAAAATAAGCAAACAACACACGAAAAACAGAATCTGTCAAAAACAGAGCAGTCTGCAGTAATCTGTAGCTAGCGCAAGATCTGGAACCCCAAATTTTTTAAAATAAATTTCTGGACGTGAGGAATTTATCTTTTAATCATCTGCAAAAATAATTAACTAAATAGCACTTTCCAAATAAAAATGGCAGCAGTTCTTGTGAGCGCTAAAGTTTCTGTTTTTTTACAGCAAGTGTAACAAGACTTTCCCCAAGTCTTCCCAACGGTTCTACTTGGAACAAACACTAATTAAACACAAAAAACACAACCAAAACAGAGGCTAGATAAATTATTTATTACTAAACAGGAGAAAAAAGCAATGAATAAAAATAAAATTGGGTTGCCTCCCAACAAACGCTATTGTTTAACGCCCCTAGCTAGGCATAACAAGCAAGGATAGATCTAGGTATTGCCATTTTTGGTAGGCAATCCATAAGTGGCTCTCATAATAGATTCATAAGGTAATTTAATTTTATTTCTAGGAAAGTGTTCCATGCCTTTCCTTAATGGAAATTGGAATCTAATATTTCCTTCCTTCATATCAATAATTGCACCAATCGTTCTAAGGAAAGGTCTACCAAGAATAATAGGACATGAAGGATTGCAATCTATGTCAAGAACAATACAATCTATGGGCACATAATTCCTATTTGCAATAATAAGAACATCATTAATTCTTCCCATAGGTTTGTTAATAGTGGAATCCGCAAGGTGCAAGTTTAGAGAGCAATCATCAAAATCACGGAAACCTAACAAATCACACAAAGTCTTTGGAATCGTGGAAACACTAGCACCCAAATCACATAAAGCATAGCATTCATGATATTTAATTTTAATTTTAATAGCTGGTTCCCACTCATCATAAATTTTTCTAGGGATAGAAACTTCCAATTCAAGTTTTTCTTCATAAGATTGCATCAAGGCATCAACGATATGTTTAGCAAACGCTTTATTTTGACTATAAGCGTGAAGAGAATTTAGCATGGATTGCAACAAAGAAATACAATCAATCAAAGAGAAATTTTCATAGTTAAATTCCTCATAATCCATAATAGTGGGTTTAGCAACATCTAGGGTTTTAATTTCTTCAATCCCACTTTTATCAATTTTAGCATCAAGATCAAAAAAATCCGAATTCTTGGAACGCCTTCTAGGTAAAGGTGGGTCATATTCAGTCCCATCATTATCAAGATTCATATTGCAAAACAAATATTTAATAGGGGACACATCAATAACTTTTAGATCTTCATCTTTGTTTTCATAGGAACGAGAAGAACACACTCTTATAAAGGCATCTTTATTAGCACGCATCCTAGCGGTTCTTTCTTTGCACTCATCAATGGAAATTCTCATGGCTTTGAGAGACTCATTGATATCATGCTGAGGTGGAATAGATCTAAGTTTCAAAGAATCAACATCAAGAGAAATCCTATCAACGTTCCTAGCCAACTCATCAATCTTAAGCAATTTTTCTTCAATCAAAGCATTAAAATTCTTTTGCGAAGTAATAAATTCTTTAATATTAGATTCAAAATCAGAGGGCATCTTATTATAATTTCCATAAGAATTGTTGTAGGAATTACCATAATTATTAGAGGGGTTACTAGGATAAGGCCTAGGATTGAAATTTCCTCTATATGCGTTGTTACCAAAATTGTTCCTACCAACAAAATTCACATCCATAGATTCATTATTATTCTCAATCAAAGTAGACAAGGGCATATCATTAGGATCAAAAGAAACACTCTTACTAGCAAATAATTTCATAAGTTCATCCATCTTTCCACTCAAAACATTAATTTCTTCTATCGCATACACCTTTTTATTAGTAGATCTTTCAGTATGCCATTGAGAATAATTAACCATAATATTATCTAGGAGTTTAGTAGCTTCTCCTAAAGTGATTTCCATAAAAGTGCCTCCCGCGGCCAAATCTAAAAGATTTCTAGAAGCAAAATTCAATCCAGCATAAAAATTTTGTATAATCATCCACAAATTTAAACCATGAGTAGGGCAATTATGTATCATTAGTTTCATTCTCTCCCAAGCTTGTGCAAAATGTTCATGATCAAGTTGCTTAAAATTCATAATATCATTTCTAAGAGAGATGATCTTAGCGGGAGGAAAATACTTAGAGATAAAAGCATCTTTGCACTTGTTCCATGAATCAATACTATTTTTAGGCAAAGACGAAAACCAAGCTTTAGCACGATCTCTAAGCGAAAAAGGAAATAGCTTCAATTTAACAATATCATTATCCACATCTTTGTTATTTTGCATATCACAAAAATCAACGAAGCTATTTATATGGGTAGCGGCATCTTCACTAGGAAGGCCGGAAAACGGATCTTTCATGACAAGATTTAGCAAAGCAGTATTAATTTCACAAGATTCAGCATCGGTAAAAGGAGCAATCGGAGTGCTAATAAAATCATTGTTGTTGGTATTGGTGAAGTCACACAATTTAGTGTTATCTTGAGCCATCGTGACAAACAAGCAAACTAACACACAAGCAAACAAAAAGCAAGCGGGAAAAAAGAGGCAAATAGAGAAAGAGAGGGAGGATAGAGAGAGAGGGAGAATAAAATAGCAAGGGTGAAGTAGGGGAGAGGAAAACGAGAGGCAAATGGAAAATAATGTAATGCGGGAGATAAGGGTATGTGATGGGTACTTGGTATATTAACTTTTGCGTAGACCTCCCAGGCAACGGCGCCAGAAATACTTCTTGCTACCTCTTGAGAACTACATTGGTTTTCCCCGAAGAGGAAGGGATGATGCAGCAAAGTAGCTTAAGTATTTCCCTCAGTTTTTGAGAACCAAGGTATCAATCCAGTAGGAGGCTATGCGCGAGTCCCTCGCACCTTCACAAAACAAATAAATCCTCGCAACCAACGCTATAAGGGGTTATCAATCCCTACATGGCCACTTATGAGAGTGAGATCTGATAGATATGATAAGATAATATTTTTGGTATTTTTGTGATAAAGATGCAAAGTAAAATAAAAGCAAAGGAAATAACTAAGTAGTAGGAGATTAATATGATGAAGATAGACCCGGGGGCCATAGGTTTCACTAGTGGCTTCTCTCGAGAGCATAAGTATTCTATGGTGGCTGAACAAATTACTGTTGAGCAATTGACAGAATTGAGCATAGTTATGAGAATATCTAGGTATGATCATGTATATAGGCATCACGTCCAAGACAAGTAGACCGACTCATGCCTGCATCTACTACTATTACTCCACACATCGACCGCTATCCAACATGCATCTAGAGTATTAAGTTAATGAAAACAGAGTAACGCCTTAAGCAAGATGACATGATGTAGAGGGATAAACTCATGCAATATGATGAAAACCCCATCTTGTTATCCTTGATGGCAACAATACAATACGTGCCTTGCTGCCCCTACTGTCACTGGTAAAGGACACCGCAAGATTGAACCCAAAGCTAAGCACTTCTCCCATTGCAAGAAAGATCAATCTAGTAGGCCAAACCAAACTGATAATTCAAAGAGACTTGCAAAGATATCCAATCATACATAAAAGAATTCAGAGAAGATTCAAATATTGTTCATAGATAGACTTGATCATAAACCCACAATTCATCGATCTCAACAAACACACTGCAAAAAGAAGATTACATCGAATAGTTCTCCACAAGAGAGGGGGAGAACATTGTATTGAGATCCAAAAAGAGAGAAGAAGCCATCTAGCTACTAAGTATGGACCCATAGGTCTGAGGTGAACTACTCACACTTCATCGGAAGGGCTATGGTGTTGATGTAGAAGCCCTCCGTGATCGATGCCCCCTCCGACGGAGCTCTGGAATAGGCCCCAAGATGGGATCTCATGGATACAGAAAGTTACGACGGTGGAATTAGGGTTTTGGCTCCGTATCTGATCATTTGGGGGTACGTAGGTATATATACACTACTAGGGAAAACCCTAGCAGTAGTGCTGGTTTTCTGCTCACTAGTAGCGCGGGTAGGCGCGCTACTAATAAGGCGCTACAGCTATTGCTTAGCAGTAAAACGTGCTGCACGCGCTAGTGCTAGGACAAATAGCTGTAGCGCTTGTTCTCTCCCACGCTGCTGCTAATGTAACTACTGGCAGCGTGTTTTCTTTCCATCGCTACTAGTATTGTTTTTTTTATTTTTTATTTTTAGTGTATTTATGCGCCATCGTACAAATATTGGTACAATACCAGTTATGAGGTTTACATCATTATGTCCATAACAGTGTGTCAAATGAAGGTGGATTAGGATCAAGTGGAGGCAATATGTGGTGCATGTCAAAAGTATACTACTAATCCAAACTTGATCTAGTTTGGACTAGTAGTACTTTCGATGTGCACCACATGTTGCCTCCACTTGAATCTAATCCGCTAGCACAAGCTATTTAATCATCATCATAATCATTAGCACCAACAATATTTATTTAATCACCACTAACACTAGCTAATAATAATCATCAGTCATTACCACCAACACTAGCTATTTTATCATCATAGTAATAGTGTAGCACATCATCATCCTCAAACTCATTTCTAGCTAATCACTCCTGCTGCTCTCTCTAAGGTAAAACAACATAAAACATGTGTAGCTCTCCTCCTTGATCAAGTTGGAGCATGCAGATGAACCTGTCTCCTAATTTTGGGTAGCACATCTGTTTGCTGCCCCCTAGTACTTGTCTGCGCTCCCCCATCACATATCTGGTCCAGTCTTGCACTATTAAGCATTCATCGCTGATCTTGACTGCACTAAAGTAACATGTAGGATATCTTGGTCGTAAGCTAATAATACTCATGGTACCTTTAGTCTCGATCCCATAAGGCGCAACATTCATCGGGAGTCCCTGTTGAAGAACATCGTATGGTCACATACTTAGCAATGAAGTTTAGCTTCACAAATAATGTATGGAAAAGATGCACTGAGGACAAATAGTAAAAATCTTACCATCCTTCCTAAATAGATGTGACCGTAGTTCATGACGAACACTATTGGTCGCACGTTTGTACTAAGATTTCTAAGTCCAGGAAGAAAATTTGTCTTGACGGTATCAAGATCCTCAAGCCATGAAACATAATGACTTAGCTCCTCGCAGTTTAGTTCAGCCCCGGGACAGTAGTAGGTCCTGTCTACCAAGCGCTGGACATGTTTGCTTGCACCGAAATAAGCTGACAATACAAATTAGTTGTCAACTATTTTTGAATAAACAATATCAAAGACATAAATATGGTTGAGAAACTTACATTTTGGTGTAACTGGAGGCGTCTGCACATCGACCCAGATGTCGGTATTACCTTCAATATCATCTTCCGGACGAATATCAAAGGTGATAACCATATCAGGCTGATATGCATAAGTCTTGCATAGTGCTCGCCATGTTTTGCATCCAAAATAGGTGTAGTCGTCTGAATTGTATAATTTTGCGTGGAAAATATAACCATGCTCGGTCTTCAAATAAACTTCTTTACCTCCATAGTATGACTGAAACCTATCTTATCCAATACAAAAACTCTTGCATGGCAGGGGATACGCTAGTAGAATAGTAAAAAAAATATAAGTTCAAGCAAATGAAGCAGATGTCATGCTTAATTACGAAAAAAGACTTGTCGTTGTGACTTACTGTATCCACTTCGAAGTTCTCGTCCAGCTTGATGCTGAAGTGCCTATCATCATCTAGGAAGATTCCGTCGCACAGGCCGCGCTCGTCTTCGCAGTATTTGCAAATACCGAAATCCTTTTTGTCGTCAGACATTTCCTATGTTCATAGTTAAAACATTAATTGAAAATCGATAGAAGACAACTACCAGGATACTCAACACACAAATCCGGGGCACTCGATATTTCCTGCATATTCTGGCAAAAGTCATGCCAAAATTCACGGAAAAATCCGGCATGACCTTTGCTAAAATAGGATATATCGAGCGCCTGAAATTTGCTGGAACGGAAATGAATCAACACTCCGGCAAAACATAGGCCACTCGGAGGTGTAACCTGCAAACATGACCGGGCACTTGGATATTGAGCAACACAAGATATACATTTCAAAATATCTTATAAGACTCAAATTAGCATGCATTCAATAAGCAAAAGTAAATCATCTCATGCGTTCGTACATCGTCGAATATTATCACTAATACATCCCGAATAGTGTCATACATATAACATCACTAGTAAAACTAAAACCCTAGCACACGACGGGTATCGGCGCGGGCGGTGGACACCCACAGAGAAGGAACCATCACGAGATCATAGCTCCAGTGAGATCCCTGGAGAACCTTCTAGGTATTGGAGAACCTGTGCTCCAACGCAAACAAGTAGCGACGGACGTGCGTGTCCTCCTCACTGACACGGTGACGCACCACCTCCGCGGAGTCCTCGAGCCTCTGGACCGTCACTGGCCCACGCGACCGCCACCAAAGAAGGTTCGGGTCAATGACAGGCTGGCTCCTCACCAACCTGCGCCCCCCGGTAGGTAGCGCCTCCCAGTACCACCACGGCGGAGCCCAGTCCCGGACATGGCCCATCTGGTCAAGCAGGTGTCGTCCTCCGCCGACTCGACGACGAGGATGCGGGATAGGCATCGTCCACGTCGATGCGGGAAAATTGCTTTAACTAAAAAAATAGCAACAAGTTCTTACTAACTAGTTCTATTAATTCAACTAGTTCTTACTAAAAATAAACTTACTATAAATAAAAATATTCTAGTACCTAATTAGTACCTAGTTCTTACTAACTAATTAGTACCTAAGAACTACTGCCCTAATTACCATCTAATTTGATGAACCTATAGGGGTGGAAAGTGGTAGTGGATATTCCAATTATCCAACTATAAAGTGAAATAAGTGGTCAAATTTTACTTGTTTTATGATTCATCTTAGAAATTTGATTCGTTTCCACCCTTACATGAACCCTAACTCATTTGAGCCGCATCCGCATCCGATTCGTTTCCACCCTAACTAATTTGATGGAGGTAGAAACCCTAGGCAGAGGTAGGGGAGAGGGAGGAGCAGGCGTGCTCACCTCGGGTTCCTGCGACGAGGGAGGGGCAGGCGGCGTCGAGGTCGTGGTCGGGGCTCCGAGGCGGCGTTGAGGTCGGGGGGGCGGGGGCGGCGTCCGGGACGGCGTTGAGGTCGGGGTTGGGGGCGGCGTCCCGGGCGGTGTTGAGGTCGGGGGCGGGGCCGGCGTTGAATCTGGGGTCGGGGCGGCGTGGGGAGAGCGCGCGGCGGCCGAGGGGCGGCGGCGGTGAGGCTGAGGGCGGCCTCGGGCGGCGGCGGTGAGGAGACGGCGGCGAGGGCGAGGGACGATTTGGGGAAGAATTGGTGGCCGGGTGGCAGGGTGGGGGAAACCGCTGTTTAAGTGAAACGTAACGGTAGCGCGTTTCCGGAAACGCGCTATAGCTAAGTTAGCTATAGCGCGTTTACTGAAACCCGCTACTGCTATTCCTTTCTCTTTTTTCCCTTTTCTTTTATTTTTCTTTACATTTTATTTTTTCCCT
This sequence comes from Triticum urartu, assembly GCF_003073215.2. NCBI lineage: Eukaryota > Viridiplantae > Streptophyta > Magnoliopsida > Poales > Poaceae > Triticum > Triticum urartu. The sequence continues at coordinate 448,441,067 of NC_053025.1, read as the reverse complement.
TTCTCCTTTTTCTATTTCTTTCATTTTCATTTACTTTTCTACTTGTTTTTCACTTTATTTTATTTCCGTTAGCAGCAGCGCTTTACACGTAAGCGCGCTGCAGCTAAGGAGATTAGCAGTAGCGCTGGGCCATTATACGCGCTACTGCTAGGTTGGGCTAGCCATGTGCGCCCAGTTCAAACGTAGCAGCAGCGCTTTTCGCTAGTACGCGCTACTGCTAAAGTCATAGCAGTAGCGCGGTTTATTTACGCGCGCTGCTACTAAGTAGCGGCAGCGCTTGATTTTGTACAGCGCTACTGGTAAAATTCTGTGTATAGGCTTTTTCCCTAGTAGTGATAGGAGGAAGGAGTATGTCGGTGGAGCAACAGGGGGCCCACGAGGGTGGAGGGCGCGCCTGGGGGGTAGGCGCACCCCCTACCTCGTGGCCTCCTTTTTTGTGTCTTGATGTAGGGTCCAAGTCTCCTGGGTCTTGTTCATTGAGAAAATCACGTTCCCGAAGGTTTCATTCCTTTGGACTCCGTTTGATATTCCTTTTCTTCGAAACCCTAAAACAGGCAAAAAACAGCAATTCTGGGCAGGGCCTCCGGTTAATAGGTTAGTCCTGAAAATAATATAAAAGTGGATAACGAAGCCCAATAATGTCCAAAACAGTAGATAATATAGCATGGAGCAATCAAAAATTATAGATACGTTGGAGACGTATCATGAACTCCTTCATCCAGACTCCTTCATTTGCTGCTTCCGAAGCAGCTATGTACTCCGCTTCACACGTAAATCCCGCCACGACGCTCTGCTTGGAACTGCACCAACTAACAGCTCCACCATTCAATATAAATATGTATCCGGTTTGTGACTTAGAGTCATCTGGATCAGTGTCAAAGCTTGCATCGACGTAACCATTTACGACGAGCTCTTTGTCACCCCCATAAACGAGAAACATATCCTTAGTCCTTTTCAGGTATTTCTGGATGTTCTTGACTGCTGGCTAGTGATCCACTCCTGGATTACTTTGGTACCTCCCTGCTAAACTAATAGCAAGTCACACATTAGGTCTGGTACACAGCATTGCATACATGATAGAACCTATGGCTGAGGCATAGGGAATGACTTTCATTTTCTCTCTATCTTCTGCAGTGGTTGGGCATCGAGTCTGACTCAACTTCACACCTTGTAACACAGGTAAGAACCCTTTCTTTGACTGGCCCATTTTGAAGTTCTTCAAAACTTTATCAAGGTATGTGCTTTGTGAATGTCCAATTAAGCGTCTTGATCTATCTTTATAGATCTTGATGCCCAATATATAAGCAACTTCACCGAGGTCTTTCATTGAAAAATTCTTATTCAAGTATCCTTTTATGCTATCTAGAAATTCTGTATTATTTCCAATCAACAATATGTCATCCACATATAATATTAGAAATGCTACAGAGCTCCCACTCACTTTCTTGTAAATACAGGCTTCTCCAAAAGTCTGTATAAAACCATATGCTTTGATCACACTATCAAAGCGTATATTCCAACTCCGAGAGGCTTGCACCAGTCCATAAATGGATCGCTGTAGCTTGCACACTTTGTTAGCACCTTTTGGATCGACAAAATCTTCTGGTTGCATTATATACAACTCTTCTTTAAGGTATCCATTAAGGAATGCAGTTTTGACATCCATTTGCCAAATTTCATAATCATTAAATGTGGCAACTGCTAACATGATTCGGACAGACTTAAGCATCGCTATGGGTGAGAAGGTCTCATCGTAGTCAACTCCTTGAACTTGTCGAAAACCTTTCGCAACAAGTCGAGCTTAGACAGTAACATTACCGTCAGCGTCAGTCTTCTTCTTGAAGATCCATTTATTCTCTATGGCTTGCCAATCATTGGGCAAGCCAACCAAAGTCCACACTTTGTTCTCATACATGGATCCCATCTCAGATTTCATGGCCTCAAGCCATTTCGCGGAATCTGGGCTCATCATCGCTTCCTCATAGTTTGTAGGTTCATCATGGTCAAGTAACATGACTTCCAGAACAGGATTACTGTACCACTCTGGTGCGGATGTTACTCTGGTTGACCTACGAGGTTCAGTAGTAACTTGATCTGAAGTTTCATGATCATCATCATTAGCTTCCTCACTAATTGGTGTAGGAATCACTGGAACTGATTTCTGTGATGAACTACTTTCCAATAAGGGAGCAGGTTGTAACACCCACAATGCGGCTATATCTCCCACGTGTCGGGGCATGACTTAGAGGCATAGTCGCATGGTAGGCTTGTCGCAACAGGGGTAATCTTCACGCATCCCAATGTACTGAATAAGAAAGGGATAACGAGTTGGCTTACAATTGCCACTTCACACAATACATAAATAATTCATACATCATCCAAAGTACAATCAAAGGTCCGACTACGGAACCAATATAAAAGAAGACAACCCCAAATGCTAGATCCCCGATCGTCCCAACTGGGTCCACTACTGATCAACAGGAAACGAAACAAAAACAACGATTTAGATCTTCATCAAGCTCCCACTTGAGCTTGGTTGCGTCACCTGCACTGGTATCATCGTCACCTGCAACTGTTTGGAAGTAATCATGAGTCACGAGGACTCAGCAATCTCACACCCGTGAGATCAAGACTATTTAAGATTATGGGTAGGAGAAGGTAGTGAGGTGGAGCTGCAGCAAGCACTAGCATATATGGTGTCTAACATACGCAAATAAGAGCGAGAAGAGAAGCAACGCAACGATCGAGAAGCTAGAAGTGATTAAGAAGTGATCCTAAAACTACTTACGTTCAAGCATAACACAAGAACCGTGTTCACTTCCCGGACTCCGCCGAGAAGAGACCATCACGGCTACACACACAGTTGATGTATTTTAATTAAGTTAAGTGTCAAGTTCTCTACAACCGGATATTAACAAATTCCCATCTGCTACATAACCGCGGGCACGGCTCTCGAAAGTTTATACCCTGCAGGGGTGTCCCAACTTAGCCCATCACAAGCTCTCGCGGTCAATGAAGGATATTCCTTCTCCCAGGAAGACCCGATCAGTCTCGGAATTTTGGTTACAAGACATTTCGACAATGGTAAAACAAGACCAGCAAAGCCGCCCGATGTGCCGACAAATCCTGATAGGAGTCACATGTATCTCGTTCTCAGGGCACACCAGATGAACACTACGTATGGCAACCGATGATACCCCAAGTTGCCTAGGGGCGGCACCGCAAGTGGCTCTATTTTGGACCAACACTCAGAGGAGCACTGGCCCAGGGTTAAAATAAAGATGACCCTTGAGTCTGCAGAACCCAAGGGAAAAAGCCTTAGGTGGCAAATGTTAAAACCAAGGTTGGGCCTTGCTGGAGGAGTAAGCGAACTGTCAAGGGGTTCCCATAACACCCAACCGCGTAAGGAACACAAAATCAAGGAACATAACACCGGTATGACGGAAACTAAGGCGGCAAGAGTGGAACAAAACACCAGGCATAAGGTCGAGCCTTCCACCCTTTACCAAGTATATAGATGCATTAATTAAATAAGAGATATTGTGATATCCCAACATAAACATGTTCCAACATGGAGCAAACTTCAACTTCACCTGCAACTAACAATGCTATAAGAGGGACTGAGCAAAAGCGGTAACATAGCCAAACAACGGTTTGCTAGGAAGGTGGGTTAGAGGCTTGACAAGGCAATATGGGAGGCATGATATAGCAAGTGGTAGGTAGCGCGACATAGCGATAGAACGAACATTTCGCAAGCGAAGATAGAAGTGATTTCGAGGGTATGGTCATCTTGCCTGAGATCCCGCAAGGAAGAAGGAGTCCATGAAGAAGACAAACGGACGTAGTCGAACGGATCCTCACAAATGCAACGTTGCCGGAACTATCGAGAAGACGCACAATCAGAAAGGAGCAAACAACATAGTAAACAACCATCACATAAACATGGCATGATGCACAACCAAGTATGATGCATGTCCGGTTTAATGAGGCATGGCATGGCAAAGTGCACAAACAAAACTACAAGTTAAGTGGAGCTCAATATGCAACGAGTTGCATATTGACGAAACACCACAACAATTATTTAGTTCTCTCCCGTTTAAGTACTCAACAGTATTAAATGTTATTAAACATGGCAAGAGGTGAAGCATAAGTAAAATACACGGTTAGGCATTTTAAATGAGGACAGAAACATCAAACAACAATTCCGGTAAATCCCCATATGCATTTAGCAAATTAAAGCAAACAACGATTTAAACATTTTAAATGTTGTTAACATGATGCGGATGACATGTTCAAGTTTATGCAATTTTTATGAAAATGTCGATATGAAGCATTTGTCGCCATGGCGGAAGGAAAAGGGGGCCACGGCAACAAATCCGAAAATGGTGCCACGGCAACATAACGGTTTCGGTAGCACATGGAGATACCGGTGCAAAGGAAGTGTGGCGGGAGCATGCAAAAGATGGTGGGGTGATCCCGGTTACCAGGTTCCCACGGGTGGACAGCATGGCAACGAGGAGGACCATGCAAGCGACAATTTCAGACACGGTGCAAACACGGGGTTCATCTCATTCAACACACATGCATTCGGTCTATGGGCGGTCGTCTCGATGGTTATACCTTTCGAAGCGTGCATTATCGAAACGGATCAAGTTCGTAGAGGGAAGTAGGCGTTCTCTCGACGGCGGTAGTGGAAGTAGTCGTTCTCGCTTCGTAGATGTTCACACTCCATAGGTGTTCGGGGTCACAACGAGGAACTTGACGTCCACGGGTCTTCGAGGGTCGACGGTAGTGGTACCCGGTCGTTTCGAAGAGGTACTTGGGGTCTTCGAACTTGCTGGTCTCGTCACCTCAAAGGGGTACTTGGCATTTCTGCTACCCGGGTCGTTAGCGACGGTAGTTGTTTTATGCATCGGGCGTCAAGGTACTTGTCGTTCTTAGCGCTTCCGAAGACGGCGGTAGTGGTACACGTTACGTAGATGTTCAGGTCGTCGGTAGAGGAACTTGACGGATTTGAATCCCTTCGGGGTTGTCGTGGAACTTGACGATATCCAGGACGGTTTTGTGATTTGCCGGTCTCGACGAACCGTAGGGGTTACTTCGTCTTGGGTTTTGGCAACGGTAGTGGAACTTGATGCATCCAATGCCTTCGCGCGTAAAGGTACTTGTGAAAACCGAGATGGTCTTGATGATCCGTGAGGAAGTCAACAGAGTGCGGCGGGAAGCAGCCGGAGGTGCATGAAGGCAGCAAATAAAACGGGGTGCTCGTGGTAGTGGCCGGACCAGCACATCCCGACAGGAGTTCAAGAGCACTCGAGGCTATGGTGGTTTGAGTTGATGTCCATGGGGGACTGAACGCGAGGAAAACTCGCGGTGGTGGTGCGCTCTGCAACGGGGGGAGCAGAGGAGGTCAACGGGTGGGCGTCGCATGCACGCACGCGGAGGGCAAGACGAGCAGGTGGCGTCCATGGCTCCATGCCTTGGAGAAGCAGCGGGGACCGACACGGGCGACGAGAAGGAGGCCGCAGGGAGGTGATGAGGAGGTCTCCGGCACGGGCGTCTAGCAAGATGGCTCGGCGGCGACCTGCTGCTGGCAGCGCGCTCCGGCGAGGCCGGCATCAGGCCGCGTGGCCCGCGGGCGAGCAGCGAGGGTGAGGAGGTAGCCCCAGGCGTGGGGAAGGGCAGCAAGGTGCCGGGTCACGCGCGGGGTGGTCTTCCTGGTGGAGCTCGGCGGCGGCGGAGGCATGAGAGGAGCGGGCGGCGGCTTCCGGACTTGCTAGATCGAGAGGGAGGAGGGGGGTCGAGCGGAGCCCTGGAGGGAGATGGGGATCGAGCGGAGCCCTGGAGGGAGATGGGGATCGAGATCCTCTCCTGACGGTGCTGGTGGGAACGAGAGGGAAAGGACGAGGGGATCGGGGGTGAGGCCTAGGGTAGGTTAGATGGGTTAGGTAGGCCGACCCAGGGTTAGGTAGGGGCTGCTGGCCTCGTGGCCTGCTGGGCTGTTGGGCTCCTTTCACCCTCTCTCTCTCTCCCTTATCTTCTTCTTTTATTTCCTAGAACAGAAAATAACAAAGAAGAAAAAGAGAAGAAAGGAAGACTTAGGGATAGAATTTGGACACGTGGATAATTTTCTCGGACTCAAAAAAATACGAGGATTTGACAAAAATGGCCTGAGGATTTTTAGAGGAAGTAAAATCCACACGCGTTGGATTTAACTCGGCAAGTTCGAATTTCGAACCCCATTCAAATGAACTCCAAATGGGTTAAAATTATAGGAGGTGACCCTACACAATATATGTGATTTATGGTCAGATTTGGAACTTTATGGGTAAAGTAAAATTGCCACTCAATTTCACTAAAAGGCCCCAAAGGAAGAAGGGGAAGTTGAGAAGGATAAAAGGAAATTTGAAGAACGGTGCATATGTGTTGTGGGTGATTCCAAACCAATGGAATGGTTTAATATAGCTCCCTAAATATTAGGAGGATATGTTATATAGAGAAATCACCATGTGAGTTTGAAAGTGCAATCATGCCCTTAATCTTATTTTGATGTTGATGACAACATGCATGTATGGGACTAATCATGTTTATCTAGTATATCTCAGGATTATGTCTCATAGGCCGTGTGTGGATCATGACTAAAGACAAATGCATGTAACTCAAGATTGGAGATACAAGACAATAGCGTTGGCTTTGTTTACAGTTTGTTCTTGAGTATAGGGATCCCACACTATTAAGAGGGGATCAATGGATCTAGTGAAAGATTCGCTCAAAATCCACAAGTCCATTTTTCACCGGACGTCCGGTACGTTACGGGCGTCCGATCCCTTTCAGCTTTCCAGTCGTCTGGCTCTCTTCGGTCGTCCGGAGTTTCTTCACAGAACAATATTCGCGGATGTCCGAGCTTCTCCGGACGTCCGGTCCACGGACGTCTGTTATCCTCCGGACGTCTGACACTTACTCAACAGAACAGTTTTTACGGATATCCGGTCCTCTAAGGATGTCTGGTCACCGGATGACCGAATCGGTCCGGACGTCCGTTAGCTGTGTGCCGATTCGTGGCTTGTGATTCTCCAGCGACCAGACGACCGACATCTGTCGGACGTCTGGACCTATCTATGCCACCGGACGTTCGGTCCTGTCCGGATGTCCGACGCCTCCTGTGCACTTGTGTTGCTCAAACGGTTACTTCTCCACCTCCACTATATATAGCCTTCTCCCCCTCCCCCCACGGGATAAGGTTGACCATTCACTTTGAGCTTGCTAAGAACACATTTCACTCACTCTCTCACTCTTCCACACCAAATCTTAGATCCCCAAGGGATTTGAGAGCACTTGAGAGAAGTTCTCCAATCAAGTGATAGATCCACTCTTTTCCCATCTTTGCACCAAAGAAATTCGTGATTTGAGAAAGTCTTGAGCTTTTCCCATCATTCTTGTTACTCTTGGAGGTTGGAGACTCCTAGGCGGTAGGAGTCTTTCGGAGAGGAATCGACCTTTGTGATTACCCCCGGAAAAGTTTGTGAGGGTTTGGAGACCACCCCAAGGTCTACCACTAGTGGTTGAGAAACGCCTTTGTGGTGTTGTCTCAAAGGGAGAATAGGGTGAGCCTTCGTGGCGTTGGTGTGCCTTCATGGTAACATCCACCTCTCTAACAGTGACGTAGCTTCCCTCCAAGGAAGTGAACATCGGCATACATCCTCATCTCCCAGAGTTGCGGTTATTCCTAACCCTAACATTCTACTTGTGGTTATTTGTCTCTTAGCACTTACTTATATCAAATTGTGCTTGCTTACTTACATACTTGTGTTACTTGCTTAACACTTAGTACTACACTTGCAATTGTTAGGCTCACCTTCATATTCCGCATTATTGCCTAAAATTGCTAAGTAATAATTAAAATTTGTAATTGTACCTATTCACCCCCCCCTCTAGGTCCATCTCGATCCTTTCAATTGGTATCAGAGCCTCGTGCTCTATTCTTGTGGCTTAACCGCCCTAGAGCGAGATGAACCCCGATGGGACTCCCCTTGTTACAGATCCAAAGGATAAATGTGAGGCTTCTTCAGAAGTCAAGTCCTTTACTTCTGAGGATCTAGAACGAGCCCTTGCTAAGCAAAAAGAGGAGCATGATGCTTCTCTTGAGGCCTTGGTCCAAATGAGACTAGCCATGTTGTCCACGGTGCTTGCACCACTCTCTGGTGGTGCGGCTTCGAGGCCAACTGTGCCTACTCCGTCACTTGGTTAACAACCTCCTAAAAATGATCACTCCAGTGTTCCTTGGCTTTATGCAAGACCCCAAGTTGAGAAACCCAAATATAACCCTCAAGGAAAACCTCCTTTACTTGATGCCACTTCCGATTTTGCCTCGTGGAGAGTTGCTATGCAGGATCATCTTCGATATGGAAACGATGAGATGCTGGAGATCTTGGAGTATGGTTACCATGTGGTTGATCCAAAGAATCCTACACCAAGAGAAATTTATGACAAGAATCTCAATGACACTGCAACCATGTGTATAAGGAGAGGTATGGTTGAAAAGCAAAGGAGACCTTTCATACACATCACAAGTGCAAAGGAACTATGGGTAAGTATTATAAGATCCAAGACCGGTACCTCCACCCTCCGGAGTGCTCAATACGAAATTGCCAAGGAGAAATTACAAAAATTTTGTATGGAGAAAGGTGAAACTCCCAATCAACTCCTTGAGCGTCTCATGACTCTCACTGCTGACATTGAGTCATGTGAGTGTGACAAGACACAAGATGGATTCAACATTACTAAGCGATTTCTTGTGGACAAGTTGCTTCATGCTCTTGCCCCATATCACCACCAAATGGTGTGGGACATAAGACAACACCATGCCTTCAAGGAAATGACTACAGATGACATCATATCCACCTTCCAACTATTTGAAGAGTCAAAGGAAAATGCCACAAAACATCTTGCCATGCATGGTACTCCAACATCAAAGATCAATCTTGCATTGAAGGCCAAGCATGTATGTGAAGATGAGAAAAGTGAATAAGAAGAAGAAGAAGATGATGATGATGAAGATGGTGATGAGGTTGAATCCGATGAGGGCCCTTCATATGAAGACATGGCTCTCTTTGTCAAGAAGTTTAGCGCGGGAAAATTCAAGGGAAGATTTCAAAAGAAGAAAGTAAGAAAATGCTACAACTGTGAAGAAACCAACCACTTCTCCAACAAGTGCCCTTATGAGAAGAGGGAGGATAAACCAAGGTTTCCCAAGACCTTTCCCAAGAAGAAGTTGCCAAATCCTTTGAACTCCAAGCTCAAGAAGAATGATGGGAAAGCAATGGTTGCTCAAGAAGAATCCAATCTGGATGATGTTAGTGGTGTTGCCGGAGTTGCTCAAGATTCTCAAAACACATTGAGGCTAGTCAACAAGAGTGGTGATGTTGTCACCTACAACTATATGAAGGACTACAAGGGCAACGCTCACAAGTGCCTAATGGCAAAGTCCATGGTAGAAGATGGAAATGACCAAAGCTCTCTCGACAAAGTCAAGGTAACTCCACGATCAAATCCTCCTCTTTTCACTCCTCCTACTCCTAGTGATGAGTATCTTGATGCAGAGGATAGTCATGAGGGTGATGATATAGATGATCCTATGCTTGCTAAACTAAATAAGTTCATGTGCTCCCTCAAAGGAAAGAAGCTCACTATGTTTCGTATGCTTATGGAGATGGTGAGTAAGCACACCATCACCATTAAGGAACTCGAAACCCTCATCACCGAGGAAAAGGAAAATATGAAATCCTTGAGCGGAAAGTCCAATATGAGGAAACACGAAATGATGAACTATGCTTGAAAATTGGTGCAAACATTGATGTTCATACTAAAGATCTTGCCTCCTTGAAAAAGGCTATTGACTCTTGCGAAGAGTTTATGAATGATAAAAGTAAGATTGTGAAGTCGAATGCTTCTCTCTCTAAGGATTGTGAGCTCCTATCTGTGTCCCTCAAGACTAAGGAAGAAGAGCTCACCCTTCTTACAAAGAGTTTTGAGACACTCAAGCTTACTTATCTTGAAACTCTAGCCAAGGCTTACTCTTCTCCTATTATCAATGTTGATGCTTGTACTACTAACTCTAGTACTGATCTAGCATCTATTCTTGAGGAAAATCGCTTTCTCAAGGCTCAAATCGAGAAAGGGCTCATGACGTGTGCTCAAGGGCAAGAGAACCTTGATGAGGTATTGAGCCAACACAATGAAGTGTTCGCCAAAGAGAGACTCGGGTTTGACCCTAGCACAAGCAAGAAGAAGACATCCTCTCAAAAGTGCACCACCCCTCTAAAAGAAACTTTTGTACGGCAAGGGCACAAGGAGAAAAGTAAGGTTGTTAGTGGGAAGGCCACGAGGGGCATGCCCACTCTCAACAAGCCAAAAGAGTTCATGCCTTCATCCTATGTACTTCGTAAGGCTAAGGATGGAGAGGTTTATGCAAAGTTTGTTGGTCCTCGAAATGCATTCTGGTTTTATGCTATTTGGGTCCCTAAGACCCTTGTGACTAACTTGAGAGGTCCCATTGCAAAATGGGTGCCTCTAACCAAGTCATAATTGTGTGTAGGTTGCTTTCTCCAGTAGAGTAAAATGGGTGATTGACAGTGGATGTACCAATCATATGACTGGAGATAGCAAGTTGCTCTACGATTTAATGGAAGCTATTCAAGCATTTATGAGCATTATGTTTGGTGGAGGATCAAAAGGACAGGTACTCGGGTTGGACAAGGTGGCTATCACAAATGACATGTCACTTGCAAATGTCATGCTTGTCCAATCCCTTAAATACCATTTGCTTTCTATTCGCCAATTGGCTTATGTTGGTTATGATACACTCTTTGGACTAACGCATGTGAAAGTCTTTAAGATTAAAACTCTCGAAGTGGCCTTTGTTGGAGAGTTGGATGGCAACCTTTACACGGTTGATTTCTCGAAAGAGAGCACATTCCATGCAACTTGTCTAATGGCCAAGGCCGACAAGGGGTGGCTATGGCATCGCCGGCTAGCCCATGTCGGCATGAGAAATCTTCAAGATCTCTTAAAGGGAGATCACATCCTTGGACTAGCAAATGTATATTTTGAGAAAGATCGTGTGTGTAGTGCATACATAGCCGGGAAGCAACATTAATCAAAGCACCCACACAAGAATATTGTGTCTACCTCAAGGCCTTTGGAGCTCCTTCATGTGGATCTTTTTGGGCCTCCTTCATGGGATAGTCTTGGTGGGAAAAAGTATGGACTTGTTATTGTTGATGATTACTCAAGATATACATGGGTTTTCTTCCTCAAGTCCAAGGACGAGACGAAGATCACCTTCATTGATTTTGCCAAGCAAGCACAACGCAAGTTTGACAAAGAAATCTTGGCAATAAGAAGTGATAATGGCTCTGAGTTCAAGAACTACACCTTGGAAGAATTTCTTAGTGATGAAGGGATTGAACATTAATATTCAGCTCCATACACTCCCCAACAAAATGGTGTAGCAGAGAGAAAGAACCGCACACTTGTGGAGATGGCAAGGTCCATGTTGGATGGATACAAGTCACCACACAGTTTTTGGGCCTAGGCTGTCAACAATGCTTTCCATGCATCAAACCGGCTCTTTCTCCGCACTATATTCGAAAATACTCCATATGAGCTTCTAACTGGGAACAAGCCAAATGTCAAGCACTTTCGGGTATTTGGGTGCAAATGTTTCATTCTCAACAAAAGAGAACGGTTAGGAAAATTTCAATCCAAAACCATTGAGGGCATATTTGTTGGGTATGGATCAAACTCTCACACCTATGTAGTCTACAACAAATCCAATGGATGTGTTGTAGAAACTTGTGATGTGGTGTTTGATGAATTTAATGGCTCACATGGGGAGCAAGTTGATCTAAGTGATGTAGGTGAAGAATATTCTTCTCAAGATATCTTGACCATGGGTGTTGGTGCACTTCTTCCGATGGAGCAAGAACCTCATGATGATGAAGAAGAATATGGAAGCTTCATGCATCATCAAACTACTTCAACACCCATACCACCTCAAGCTCCTATTGTTAAACAAATACGCGTAGACCAAGTACAATATGATGATCAAGTTCCTCTTCATGATAAACATCAAGAACAAGATCATCACCAAGGACAAGAACAAGAAAGTGAAATCATTGACAATGAACCTCAACAAATGGAAGATGAAGAAGAAGACCTTCCACCACACATCAATGATCCTTATGTTGAGGATGTGGATGATGGACCTGAAGTTGAACCTCGCAAAACCTTAACCTCCATCATGCCTCGAGTTGTCGGTCGTGTTGATGTTGACAAAATTCTCACTGGCATATCGGAAGGTAGAGTCACTCGTAAACAATTGACAAACTTTTGTGCTCACTTCTCGTTTGTGTCTAGTGTTGAGCCTCTCAAGGTACAAGAAGCATTGATTGACAATGATTGGATCATTGCTATGCAAGAAGAGTTGAACAACTTTGAGCGCAATCAAGTGTGGTCATTAGTCAAGAGGCCAACTACGGAACACAACATCATTGGAACAAAGTGGATTTTCAAGAATAAGCAAGATGAGAATGGTGTAATCATCCGCAACAAGGCAAGGTTAGTGGCACAAGGGTACTCACAAGTTGAAGGTTTGGACTTTGGTGAGATCTTTGCCCCCGTTGCCCGTCTGGAATCCATTCGCATGTTACTTGCTTATGCTGCTTTCAATGGCTTTACATTACATCAAATGGGTGTGAAGAGTGCTTTCCTTAACGGTCCTCTACAAGAAGAAGTATATGTATCACAACCACCTGGGTTCATTGACCCCGATCACAAAGACTATGTGTATAAACTTCATAAGGCTTTGTATGGCCTCAAACAAGCACCTCGTGCTTGGTATGATCATCTTAAGAAGTTTTTACTCGATGATGGTTTTGTGAGAGGGGTGATCGATCCCTGCTACCTCTTGAGCACTGCGTTGGTTTTCCCTTGAAGAGGAAAGGGTGATGCAGTAAAGTAGCGTAAGTATTTCCCTCAGTTTTTGAGAACCAACGTATCAATCCAGTAGGAGATCATGCTCGAGTCCCACGCACCTACACAAACAAATAAGAACCTCGCAACCAACGCGATAAAGGGGTTGTCAATCCCTTCACGGTCACTTACGAGAGTGAGATCTGATAGATATGATAAGATAATATTTTTGGTATTTTTTTGATAAAGAGAAATAACGATGCAAAGTAAAATAAATGGCAATAGAAATAGCTAAGTGTTGGAAGATTAATATGATGAAAGATAGACCCGTGGGCCATACGTTTCACTAGTGGCTTCTCTCAAGAGCATAAGTGTTACAGTGGATAAACGAATTACCGTCGAGCAATTGATAGAATTGAGCATAGTTATGAGAATATCTAGGTATGATCATGTATATAGGCATCACGTCCGCGATAAGTAGACCGAAACTATTCTGCATCTACTACTATTACTCCACATATCGACCGCTATCCAGCATGCATCTAGAGTATTAAGTTCATAAGAACAGAGTAATGCTTTAAGTAAGATGACATGATGTAGAGGGATAAACTCATGCAATATGATATAAAACCCATCTTTTTATCCTCGATGGCAACAATACAATACGTATCGTTTCCCTTTCTGTCACTAGGATCGAGCACCACAAGATTGAACCCAAAGCTAAGCACTTCTCCCATTGCAAGAAAGATCAATCTAGTAGGCCAAACCAAACTGATAATTCGAAGAGACTTGCAAAGATAAACCAATCATACATAAAATAATTCAGAGGAGATTCAAATATTGTTCATAGATAAACTTGATCATAAACCCACAATTCATCGGATCTCGACAAACACACCGCAAAGAAGATTACATCGAATAGATCTCCAAGAAGATCGAGGAGAACTTTGTATTGAGATCCAAAGAGAGAGAAGAGGCCATCTACCTAATAACTATGGACCCATAGGTCTGAAGTAAACTACTCACACATCACCGGAGAGGCCATGGAGTTGATGTAGAGGCCCTCCGTGATCAATGCCCCCTCCGGCGGAGCTCCGAAAAAGGCCCCAAGATGGGATCTCTCGGGTACAAAAGGTTACGGCTGTGGAATTAGGTTTTCGTGGTGCTCCTAGATGTTTGGGGGGTACGTGGATATACATAGGAGGAATAAGTACGTCGGTGGAGCAATGAGGGGCCCACGAGAGTGGAGGGCATGCCCAGGGGGGTAGGCGCGCCCCCTTGCCTCGTGGCTTCCTCGATCGTTTCTTGACGCCCACTCCAAGTCTCCTGGATCACGTTTGTTGATAAAATCACGTTCCCGAAGGTTTCATTCCGTTTGGACTCCGTTTGATATTCCTTTTCCGTGAAACACTAAAATAGGCAAAAATACAACAATTTGGGTTGGGCCTCCGGTTAGTAGGTTAGTCCCAAAAATGATATAAAAGAGTAAAATAAAGCCCATTAACATCCAAAACAGAGTAATATAATAGCATGGAGCAATCAAAAATTATAGATACGTTGGAGACGTATCAATCCCACTCTTTTTACTAAGAGAGACAAAGGTGATTTGATCTTATGCCAAATCTATGTAGATGATATCATTTTTGGTTCTCCTAACATTCATTTGTGCAAGAAGTTTGCGGCTTCAATGACCAAGAATTTTGAAATGTCATTCAATGTGGATTTGAAGTTCTTCCTCGGATTTCAAATTCAACAATTTCAAGAAGGAATTTTCTTGTCTCAAGCAAAATACCTCAAGGATATCCTAGCAAAATTTGGCATGTTTGATGCTAGCCCATGTAAGACACCTATGCCAACCAAAATTGTACTCACTGGAGACACAGATGGTACCCCCTTCGACCCATCTAAATACAATAAGCATATTCTTAGATACCTTGTTCACACCCCAAAGTTGGGTCTATGGTACCCCAAGGATGCTAAGTTTGATCTCATTGGGTACACGGATTCATATTGGGCTGGAGACAAAGTGGATCGTAAGTCCACCTCCGGTGCATGTCAATTCCTTGGACGCTCCTTGGCAAGTTGGTCCTCAAAGAAACAAAATTGTGTTGCTCTCTCCAGCGCAGAAGCTAAATACATTGCAACCGCCAGTTGTGCAACTCAATTACTATGGATGAGGCAAACTTTGAAGGATTACGGTATCACCTATTGTAGCGACCAGACCTCAAACAGTCTGATCTCTGTGCTCCGGTGTCATCCCTGGATCAGTAATGCTGACACCACACATTACTCGGAGGATTTATAACAGAGTAGCAATCACACACTTATTACATCGAGTGTCTCCATAGAGAACTTATTACAATAAATATGGCTTAAGGCCATCTAATAACGATAACAGCGGAAGGCTTGGAAGATAAGTGAGTCCATCAACTCCAACGGCATCACTGAGTATAGAACCACGACCTAAAACTCCTTAATCATCGTCTGAAAAGTCTACAACATTAACGTTGCAGCCCGAAACGGGTCAACACATGGAATATGCTGGCAAGGTAACACATAGAGAGTAATGGAATGAAACAACTATACTATATGCATATTTGGCTGGTGGAAAGCTCTATGGTTACAGTTTTGCGTAAAGCCAATTTTTCCCTACTTCAAAGGAATAAATTTATTTAACTATCATGGTAGTTGTTAAACATTGAGAATGGTTGACAGCATCCTCAATCCCAATTAAACATCATCATTATCAAAAACCCAACAAAATTAATTTAGAGTAACATGTTGAGATTCACATGATAATCCAGGTACTAGATACTCAAAACATCCATAACCGGGGACACGGCTAACCATGATTAGTTTATACACTCTGCAGAGGTTTGCGCACTTTTCCCCACAAGACTTGATAGCCTCCATTTGGTTTCTCGCACTACATGGTGTTTGAGAAACGGATGACCGAGACATAGTCTTTCAGAAGCGCTACCACCTTACGATCGGGTAGACCGTACCACCTACATCCTCTACATCTGCTAGTCTACCACTGTAAGAGTTCGCACGACTTAGTCAACTATGCTAGAGCCCATAATAGCTTGTGGCTGCACACGGAAGTTTCTAGTATGAATAATCTCATGATCCCTTTGAGCCTGGGTGGCGGTCCAAAAGAAAACAGGAAAATCTTGGATTACCCAGGTTCCTCAATCCACCCAGATGTGTGTTTAAGTTGCCACCTTAGATGAACCATTAATTAACGAACTCACATCTGTCATGGATATCACTCACCCAATCCACGTCTACTAGCATAGTATGGCATAATAAGCAAACGTAGAAGTAACTTCCCAAAGGTTTGATAATAAAGAGGTAATAGGTACTACCTCAACTACTTCCCAATCCCACAATTTAATTAGATCCTAATCATGCAATGTTTGAGGATTGATCTAATGCAGTAAAACTGGGTAGTAGAAAAGGTATGATCAAAGTGTTACTTGCCTTGCTGATGATCCGGGAAACCTAGCGATTCGAAGTAACAAGCGGCGCACTCCGGGTACTCTATCGCAAACAAACAAGCACACAATAAGTACTCATCTAATGCATGGGTAAAACTCGAATAAGAGATCTAACCAGAAGGTTCAACTTAAGAACTCCGGTTTGCAAAAAGAATCAAATCGAACGAGGCAACGAAAGTCAAACAGCGAAAGAAAACAACTTCGTTCTACTAATCTGGATCTAAGTCAAATTTTACAGTAGCAAAAACTTATTTAAGTTGGTTAAACATATAGAGGGTTTCGAAACGAAACTCTAGGCACTTGAATCGCCTGATTCCGATAAACGAGCGAAAAGTTATACTAAAATGAAAATCGGATCAGAAATCGCGATCAAAAAAATCACGGATTTAATCCGGAAAAAGAAAAACGACGAACGTTCGCTAGAACGAACGAACGGACAAACGCTCGCTAATTAAATAAATTGGAAGAACTGATCTATTTAAAAAAACCGAAACTAAAAAAACCGACGAAAAACCGACGAAAAAACCGAACGGTTTTTTGAAAAAAATAAAAAAAATGGCGTGGATTTCGAGGCGACCTCGGCGGCGGCGGCGACGTCGGGGCGCAGCGGGGCGGCGTCCGAAGGCGGCGGGGCGGCGGGGCGCAGCGGCGGCGGCGGCGGCTAGCGGCGGCGCGGGCGGGCCGCTCGGGGCGGCGGCTCGGCCTCGGGCTGGCTCCCCCCCGGCTTATAAAGCCTTGGCGGGCCGGAGTCCCGGTCGGACATGGCCCGTAGGTCGGTTCGTTTTAAAAAAAATTACACGCAGAAGAAAAATAAAAAAATACTAAACGGACTCCAAAAATCCCGAAATAAATTTTCCCGTGCTTCTAAAATCAAACCGCACGAGGTGAACATTTATTTGGGGCCTAAATGCAATTTTGAAAAACGCACATTTTTCCTAAATTCAAATAAAATAAAATAAAAAGTCCGAAATAAAATCTTATTTGATTTTATTAAATCCTCAATATTTCTTTATTTTGGGAAAGTCATTTTATTCCCTCTCTCATATTTTTTGTAATAGAAATAATTGATGATAAAATAATAAAAATCAAATGATCCTATTCTCAAAATTTGAGAAAACTCAAATATGAGAATAAAGAATTTCCCAACTCTCTCCGTGGGTCCTTGAGTTGCGTAGAAATTTCTAGGATCAAACCAAGAGCAAAACAAAATATGATATGCAATGATGATCTAATGTATAACATTCCAAATTGAAAATTTGGGATGTTACAAACCTACCCCCTTAAGATGAATCTCGCCCTCGAGATTCGGGTTGGCTAGAAAATAGGTGAGGGTGGTCCTTGAGCAAATCTTCCTCTCGTTACCAGGTGGCTTCATCCTCTGTGTGGTGGCTCCACTGAACTTTGCAAAACTTAATAACCTTGCTGCGAGTGACTCGGCTGGCAAACTCGAGAATCTTAATTGGTTTCTCCTCGTAGGTCAAATCGTTATCCAACTGAATTGTTTCCAATGGCACTGTGTCTCTCAAGGGTATGTCAGCCATCTCCGCGTGACACTTCTTCAACTGAGAAACGTGGAACACATCATGAACTCCTGACAATCCTTCGGGCAATTCCAACTTGTAGGCCACTTCTCCCATACGCTCCAAAACTCGATATGGTCCTACAAATCGTGGCGCTAACTTTCCTTTAACCCCAAAACGCTTTGTTCCTCGAAGTGGGGATACTCGAAGATAAGATCTATCTCCAACTTCGTAAACAGTCTCCTTGCGTTTAGAATCTACATAACTCTTCTGTCTGGACTGAGCTACCTTGAGCCTATCGCGAATCAATTTCACCTTCTGTTCAGACTCTTTAATCAAATCAGGTCCAAACAACTGGCGGTCTCCAACTTCGTCCCACGACAACGGTGTCCTGCACCTCCTTCCGTACAAAGCTTCGAAAGGGGCCATCTTCAAACTGGATTGATAGCTGTTGTTGTAAGAGAACTCTGCATATGGCAAATTGTCGTCCCAACTAGATCCGTAATCTAGCGCACAAGCTCTCAGCATATCCTCCAAAATCTGATTGACTCTCTCGGTCTGTCCATCTGTCTATGGATGAAAAGCTGTACTAAATTCTAGCCCGGTACCCAAAGTTTCGTGCAACTGCTTCCAGAACTTTGAGGTAAACTGGGTTCCTCTATCTGATACAATACTCCTCAGAACTCCATGCAAACATACGATCCTGGTCATGTATATCTTTGCCAACTTAGCACTGGTGTAAGTGGTCTTTACCGGGATGAAGTGAGCTACTTTCGTCAACCGATCGACTACAACCCAAATCGAGTCATAGCCTGAACGAGTCCTGGGTAATCCCGTGATAAAATCCATGCCTAACTTATCCCATTTCCATTCAGGTATCGGCAATGGTTGTAACAATCCTGCTGGCTTCTGATGCTCTGCCTTTACTCTCTGACACACATCACAAACTGCTACATACTCCCCAATATCCTTCTTCATTCCGGTCCACCAGAAAATGTCTTTCAAATCCAAATACATCTTGGTATTTCCTGGGTGAATCAAATATGGTGAATCGTGTGCCTCTTGCAGAATTAGCTTCCTAATCTCCGGGTCATTGGGCACATAAACACGGTCTTCAAACCATAGGGTGTCGTGCTCATCCTCACGAAATCCTTTAGCCTTTCCTTCGCTTATTTTATCCTTTATAGAGGCAACCTCCTTGTCAGTCTTCTGAGCTTCTTTGATTCTATCCATCAAAGTTGACTGAATCTCCAATGCTGCTACATAGCCTCTCGGAACTATTTCCAAACATAGTTCACGAAGGTTTTCTGCTAACTCCCTTGGTATTTCTCCCGTTATTAATGTATTGACATGTCTCTTACGGCTTAATGCGTCAGCTACTACATTAGCCTTTCCGGGATGGTAATGCAATCTCATATCATAATCCTTGATGAGCTCCAACCATCTCCTTTGTCTGAGGTTTAACTCCTTCTGTGTGAAAATGTATTTCAAACTCTTATGGTCCGTGTACACCTCACAATGGTTTCCAATGAGGAAATGTCTCCATGTTTTCAATGCATGCACTACGGCTTCTAATTCCAAATCATGCCTAGCATAATTTAACTCATGAGGTTTCAGTTGTCTTGAGGCATATGAAACAACTCTCCCTTCCTGCATAAGCACTGCTCCAAGTCCTCGACGTGAAGCGTCGCAATACACCTCATAGTCCTTGGTCTGATCTGGCAAAATCAACACTGGTGAAGTAACCAAACGTTTCTTCAACTCCTGGAAACTAGTCTCACATTCCTCAGTCCATATGAACTTGGTATCTTTCTTCAACAACTCCGTCATAGGCTTCGCAATCTTTGAGAAATTCTCAATAAATCTCCGGTAGTATCCTGCAAGTCCCAGAAAACTCTGTATCTCTCCAACCGTAGTCGGTGCTTCCCACTTGGTCACGGTATCAACTTTAGTGGGATCTACTACTATTCCTTCTCCGGATATAACGTGTCCGAGAAATCCTACTTCCTTCAGCCAAAACTCACATTTGCTGAACTTGGCATACAACTGATGTTCTCTGAGCTTCTCAAGTACCATTCGCAAATGTTCCTTATGCTCCTCTTCATTCTTCGAGTAAACCAGGATATCATCAATGAACACCACGACGAACTTATCCAAGAACTCCATAAACACTTTGTTCATCATGTTCATAAAGTATGCAGGTGCGTTAGTCAGACCAAATGACATAACGGTATACTCATGCAGCCCATACCTGGTGGTAAAAGCTGTCTTAGGTATATCTTGTTCCCGAATCTTCAACTGGTGGTATCCTGATCGCAGATCGATCTTGGAAAATACCTTAGCTCCTTGCAATCGATCAAACAGATCATTGATCATTAGTAGTGGGTACTTGTTCTTGATCGTTACTTCATTCAATCCTCATAATCAACAACCATCCTTAGCGATCCATCCTTCTTCTCCACTAGAAGTATTGGCGATCCCCAAGGCGAAGAACTTGGGCGAATATATCCTTTATCCAGTAACTCCTTAATCTGCTTCTTAATTTCCACCAAATCCTTTGCAGACATCCTATATGGTCTCTTTGATATTGGCCCTGTGCCTGGCAATAGCTCAATCAAAAACTCAATATCTCTATCCGGTGGCATGCCTGGCAACTCTTCTAGAGATACTTCAGGGAAATCCCTTACCACTGGTACTTCCTCCCGCACAACTCCCGTTAAGCAATTTACTTGAGTCCTCTTTGGCACATGTCGGGATACCAATCACACCATCGACTGGCCATATATTCTGCTCCAGGCGAGGTTACTAACATGGGTGACCTAAGGGATTGGGTTGATAGGTTATACTTATCCACGAATCCCCTTGAGATGTATGAATGCGATGCACCAGTATCAAAAAGAACGAGTGCAGTAAATGACTTAACCAAAAACTTACCTATTACTGCATCAGGCTGAGCTTCAACCTCCTCCACACTAACGTGGTTCACCTGTCCCCTGTTGAAAGGGTTCGGCTTCTTCCCAGAGCTTCCATTGCTATTTCCATTTTGTAATTCAGGACATTCATTGGCATAATGTCCGGTCTTCGAACACTTAAAGCAAGTGACTTGGCTCAGGTCTTTCTTGGTTGGGGTTGATGGGTTGGTGCGATTCTGGCCGTTGCTTCCTCCATTACCATTACCATTCCTGGTGCCATTGTGATTGTGCGAGCTACCTCCTCTATGGGTATGCTGAAAATGTCCTCCCGGTCTAGGGGTAAAACGTGGCTTCTGCTGAGCTCCTAAATTGTACTTCCCTTGTCCATACTTCCTCTTGCGATTCTCAATTTGCTGCTGCTTGCCTTCAATCATAAGAGCACGGTCTACCAACTCCTGATAGTTGTTGAAGGTTGCTACCATCAACTGCATGCTTAACTCATCATTCAGTCCTTCCAGAAACTTCTCCTGCTTAGCTGCATCCGTAGCGACGTCATCTGGTGCATAACGTGCTAACTTACTAAAATCCTCCACATACTGGCCAACTGTCCGTCCTCCTTGGCGCAAGTTGCGAAACTCACACTTCTTCATGGCCATAGCTCCTGCTGAAACATGTGCAGTATGAAAAGCCTGCTGAAACTGGTCCCATGTGACAGTGTCGACTAGAAAAGTGGCTGTGAAATTCTCCCACCATGATGCTGCGGGTCCTTCTAGCTGATGTGCGGCAAACTTCACCTTCTCCGTATCCGTACATCCTGCTGTGGTCAACTCCCTAGCTATCTTGCGGAGCCAATCATCTGCTACTATCGGCTCGGTGCTACTGGAAAACACTGGCGGATTCAGCCTAAGAAAATGGGCTAAGTGGTCAACAGGTGGTGGTGGTGGGTTGTTGTTGTTGGTCCCCTGATTCTGATTCTGGACTAGCAACTGCATCAATGTGTTCTGCTTCTGGATCAACTGGGTGAGCTCCGGTGGAAAGGCAAATCCGGGGTCACGTCTCGGAGGCATCTGAGGATTTAGAAAAGATGAGATGTAAGAATAGAGGGGGTCTAAAGAGAAAACACTACCCATATGCACATGAGGCAAAACAAACAATTCACTTCATTCAATCAAACAAGGGCATACAATCGATCTATCTATCGCAAAAGTGCTCGGACTACTATATTTACATGGTGGACTACTACTACTGATGAGGTGGTCTACTAGAAATATTCTTCGGTTGAAGACTCCATGATATCTGCTCCAGCTTCATCAACATAGTCATCATCGCTACTATCTGGATCCGAGTCGGTGTCGTCGATGATGATGTAGTCTTCCGGGCTAATCTCCTTGGGTTCTTCGTCTTCATCTACTAGCGTAGGGCTTCCCATAAATATTTCAATCTTCTTGATCAGGTCGTCATTCTTCTCCACCAATACTTCAATTTCCTCTTCATAATCTTCTCGTGTAGCCTTGAGTTCTTCCTCCAGTTCCTTGATTCTTGTCCTCGCCTTCTTCAGATCTATCATATCAGAGCACATCTGGTTCTCCTGACGTCGAATGTGCTGGTTTAATTCCTGGATAAAAGCTGGAATGGATCTATCCTTTCTGGTGCTGATCATCTCCCAGTGCACATCTCGGCGCCCACAAATCTGGTAGATAGTATCCTTGAGATCATTGCGGTAGAATTCTCCAATGCGTCCCATGGCGATGTGAGCTGCCATGCTCTTTCCTAGATTCCAAGTTGGTGCATCAAAAGAAAACTCTATGGGCTCAGTGACTGGCATGAACGTTCTTCCTGGAACTTGAACTTGAATCATCCAGCGCTCTTCTTTAGGTAAAGTGGCGTTGTAGGTCCCGGTGAAGCTTGGTACTCCTATGTTCAGGTATCTAGTGACTTCCTTCAAGTGACGTCCAAAGGGTGTATCGTCATCCGGTTGCGTGAACTTGTTCCTTGCATCTGCCATCCTAAAGAGTAGAAAAGATGAGAGGTCAGAAAAGAAGAGAATGAATAGTGATCTTGGTCTTTAGCTTAGTGGTCGTGTCCTACAATCAGCGTGTGCTCTGATACCATCTCTGTAGCGACCAGACCTCAAACAGTCAGATCTCTGTGCTCCGGTGTCATCCCTGGATCAGTAATGCTGACACCACACAGTACTCGTAGGATTTATAACAGAGTAGCAATCACACACTTATTACATCGAGTGTCTCCATAGAGAACTTATTACAATAAATATGGCTTAAGGCCATCTAATAACGATAACATCGGAAGGCTTGGAAGATAAGCGAGTCCATCAACTCCAACGGCATCACTGAGTATATAACCACGACCTAAAACTCCTTAATCATCGTCTGAAAAGTCTGCAACATTAACGTTGCAGCCCGAAACGGGTCAGCACATGGAATATGCTGGCAAGGTAACACATAGAGAGTAATGGAATGAAACAACTATACTATATGCATATTTGGCTGGTGGAAAGCTCTATGGTTACAGTTTTGCGTAAAGCCAATTTTTCCCTACTTCAAAGGAATAAATTTATTTAACTATCATGGTAGTTGTTAAACATTGAGAATGGTTGACAGCATCCTCAATCCCAATTAAACATCATCATTATCAAAAACCCAACAAAATTAATTTAGAGTAACATGTTGAGATTCACATGATAAACCAGGTACTAGATACTCAAAACGTCCATAAACGGGGACACGGCTAACCATTATTAGTTTATACACTCTGCAGAGGTTTGCGCACTTTTCCCCACAAGACTCGATCACCTCCGTTTGGTTTCTCGCACTACATGGTGTTTGAGAAACGGATGACCGAGACATAGTCTTTCAGAAGCGCTACCACCTTACGATCGGGTAGACCGTACCACCTACATCCCCTACATCTGCTAGTCTACCACTGTAAGAGTTCGCACGACTTAGTCAACTATGCTAGAGCCCATAATAGCTTGTGGCTGCACACGGAAGTTTCTAGTATGAATAATCTCATGATCCCTTTGAGCCTGGGTGGCGGTCCAAAAGAAAATAGGCAAATCCTGGATTACCCAGGTGCCTCAATCCATCCAGATGTGTGTTTAAGTTGCCACCTTAGATGAACCATTAATTAACGAACTCACATCTGTCATGGATATCACTCACCCAATCCACGTCTACTAGCATAGCATGGCATAATAAGCAAATGTAGAAGTAACTTCCCAAAGGTTTGATAATAAAGAGGTAATAGGTACTACCTCAACTACTTCCCAATCCCACAATTTAATTAGATCCTAATCATGCAATGTTTGAAGATTGATCTAATGCAGTAAAACTGGGTAGTAGAAAAGGTATGATCAAAGTGTTACTTGCCTTGCTGATGATCCGGGAAACCTAGCGATTCGAAGTAACAAGCGGCGCACTCCGGGTACTCTATCGCAAACAAACAAGCAACAATAAGTACTCATCTAATGCACGGGTAAAACTCGAATAAGAGATCTAACCAGAAGGTACAACTTAAGAATTCCGGTTTGCAAAAAGAATCAAATCGAACGAGGCAACGAAAGTCAAACGGCGAAAGAAAACAACTTCGTTCTACTAATCTGGATCTAAGTCAAATTTTACAATAGCAAAAACTTGTTTAAGTTGGTTAAATGGATAGAGGGTTTCGAGACGAAACTCCATGCGCTTGAATCGCCTGATTCCGATAAACGAGCGAAAAGTTATACTTAAACGAAAATCGGATCAGAAATCACGATCAGAAAAATCGCGGATTTAATCTGAGAAAAAGAAAAACGACGAACGTTCGCTAGAACGAACGAACGGACGGACGCTCGCTAATTAAATAAATCGGAAGAACCGATCTATTTAAAAAAACGAAACTAAAAAAACCGACGGAAAAACCGAACAGTTTTTCGAAAAAAAATATAAAAAAACGGCACAGATTTCGAGGCGACCTCGGTGGCGGCGGCGGCGGCGTCGGGGCGCGGCGGGCCAGCGGGCGGCGGCGTCCGGCGGCGGCAGGGCGGCGGGGCGCGGCGACGGCGGCTAGCGGCGGCGCGGGCGGGGCGCTCGGGGCGGCTAGGGTTCGGGGGTGGCGGCTGGGCCTCGAGTTGGCCCCCCCGCCTTATAAAGCCTTGGCGGGCCGGAGTCCCGGTCGGACACGGCCCGTAGGTCGGTTCGTTTTTTTAAATAATTACGCGCAGAAGAAAAATAAAAAAAAATACTAAACGGACTCCAAAAATCCCGAAATAAATTTTCCCGTGCTTCTAAAATCAAACCGCACCAGGTGAACATTTATTTGGGGCCTAAATGCAATTTTGAAAAACACACATTTTTCCTAAATTCAAATAAAATTAAAAAAAACTCCAAAATAAAATCTTATTTGATTTTATTATTAAATCCTCAATATTTCTTTATTTTGAGAAAGTCATTTTATTCCCTCTCTCATATTTTTTATAATAGAAATAATTGATGATAAAATAATAAAAATCAAATGATCCTATTCTCAAAACTTGAGAAAACTCAAATATGAGAATAAAGAATTTCCCAACTCTCTCCGTGGGTCCTTGAGTTGCGTAGAAATTTCTAGGAGCAAACCAGGAGCAAAACAAAATATGATATGCAATGATGATCTAATGTATAACATTCCAAATTGAAAATTTGGGATGTTACACCTATAGACATGTGCCTCTTTTATGTGACAATGAAAGTGCCATCAATATTGCTGAGAACCGCAAAGATCATACCTGCACCAAGCACATTGATATTAGGTATCACTTCTTGAGAGATCATGTGGAAAAGGGGGATATTGATATTTCTCATGTTGGGACATATATGCAACTTGTAGATATTTTCACAAAGCCATTGGATGAAGCAAGGTTTTGTCAATTTAGGCGTGAACTTGGTATCTTAGAGCTTGACAACATTATGTGAAAACTAGTACCCATGCATGCATTGTCATAATGTCTTGTCTCGATGTAGGCATATATTTAGGGGGAGACACTCAACTAATGAGTACTCTCACCCTATGAAATGCATAAAAAGAACAAACACTCTCAAGGCTATCATGTTATTCTAACTATGGAGCTTTCTATGATGGAGTAGTGATTATGCACCCAAAGTTCCATTCTTTGCGGAGCCATGTCACGTATACTCATACATGGTGGCCGTAGCCACTGCTCTTGTCACTAGAACAATATATGAGCGGTATGTGTTTTGGTGTTGTTGTTGTATTGTCATAGGTTACTCACTACTTGATATTATACCAATTCATCATTCTCATCATCATCTCCCCCCTTGTCATCATCTAAATTTTTACAGAAAATTTTTGTGTGTCGGTCGTCCGGTATTGTTCGGACGTCCGTAAAAAGCTCTCTGTTACCTTGGGTCGGGACGTCCGGTCTATCCGGTCGTCCGTTAATTCCTTCCCTGGCTTGGGCATTCTCAGGCACTGGACGTCCGAAGAAATCCGGTCATCCGTTAATTCTTCTCTGGCTCAGGCACCGGACGTCCGTAGGACACCGGTCTTCCGGGACTTTCTCAGGCACCGGACGACCGAAGAACTCCGGTCGTCCGTTAATTCCTCTCTGGCTCAGGCACCGGACGTCCGTAAAACTCCGGTCGTCTGGGACTTTCTCGGGCACCTATATATGGGCAATTTGATTATTTGCCACCCCTTACTTGGTACATTGACTATTTGCCACTTTTTACTTTGTATTTGATCTGATGACACTTTTTACCTGGGTGTTTGTTATTTTGCCCTCTATCATATGGGTCCCACAAAAAAAGACATACTTGCCCTTACATCTCGATTAACCAGAACAGAGGAGCTCATTCTCGCTCACGAACGCAGGCGGCAGACGACGACGGCTACTGGACGACGGCGATGGCCTGGGATACTCGACGGCGGCGGCCCTGGTGAGTCCCTCTCTCCCGCTCCCTCCCTCTTTCCAGCTCCCTCCCTCTCTCGCGCTCATCTCCCCGGCAGAGCCCCTAGGGTTAGGGCAGGCGGCGCGGCGGCGAGGCGGCCGGCCCTAGGGTTAGGGCAGGCAGCGCGGTAGCAAGGCGGTCGGCCCTAGGGTTAGGGCAGGCGGCACGGCGGCGAGGCAGCTTCTGGCTTGGTTGTGGCCGTGATGTGCCACCACTGCTTGTGTGCTTCTGCTGCCGCCGTTATGTGCTGTACATGAGCAAGTTGACCCTGTTAATGTTTTAAGTTGTTCTGTACACGAGCTGCTTACTTTGTTGTATATCTCATGTTTGCTTGATTTCTTGCTGTTGCAGACCACATAACTCAGATGAGCTAGGTGTTGGAGATGGCTGAACCGGAGAGGGTGAGCACGTTGTTGGAGACGGCTTCGACTTTCCTTCTTTGTTTGTTCCCGAGCCGAGGTGAGAAAGCAAAGTAGCTTCTTTTTGGTGCTCATCTGAATGCACGTTAGTGAACATACGCTAACTCCATCGTATGTTGTTCGTTATTGGTCATTGTCGAGTAGGCCGCATCGGCCGCCGCTGGTGTTCACATTAACTATTAGAGTAGCTCCTTATGTCTACAAGCTTGATGATGGAAGCGAGCAAGTTGTTGACAAGCATGACATTGTGTTTGATTTTAACATTTCCGGTATGTCATGGGTTAGCTTCAATGAAGCTGTGGCACAACATATCAAAATGGGGATTGGCCAAGAGGTGCGGTTGTTTGCATTAGACACCGTTGAGAGCACCGTTGATCTTGTACTTAATGCTCAACAACTGAATTCACACTTTATGGGCAATCATTGGGACTTTGAGGCCAAGAAATCATTACTGTTAGCTGAGGTTGTTACATTGGAGGCACCCAATGCAAAGAAAGTAGGAAAGAAGAAGGCTCCCAAAAAGCCAACTGCTCCAAAAAAATCCCATAAAACCACCAGCTCCTAAAAAACCAGCTGCCCCCAAAAAGCCAAGTGCTCCTAGAAAACCCCAAAACCCACCAGCTCCCAAAAAGCCAAGTGCTGCTAGTAAGAAGGCAGCAACAAACACTTCTGTAGAATGCAGTGCTAGCTCATCTATGGTTGTTGATAATTCAAACTTGTCAGCTTTTGAGTTGGCACAGACAATGGGGAGTCAGTATAGAGTTTTTCCAGATGATATGGAGTTTTCACCGGATGATGTTGACCACCCAGCTACAATGCAATTTCAAAGTGTTTGTGATGTGGTTGATAGTAGTGAGAGATGTGAGTCCTCTGTGCTTACTCAGGAAGAACCACCCATAGATTGGAGCTTGATTGAGATAGCTCCACCCATATGTGATGACAATATGTGCGATCCTCTTGGTATCAACGATGTCGACATTCCCATAACCGAAGAGAATATGTGTGATATTCTTGGTACCAACGATGAGGCGTTCCCCGAGCCACCACCTTCTCCACCTAGTGAGGAAGTTTACATGACCGATGAGGAGGATCGTCAACTTTTCATTGAGGCTGCCATTCCTGTTGATGATAGTGTGCCACCAGAGGAGGAGATTGCATATGACAAAGAGAACTTGCAGATGTATCTTGGTGCTTTGTTTCCTTCAATGAAAGATTTTAGGATGGCTATCAGACAATATGCAATTAAAAGGGAAATTGACATTTGGGGATATAAGACTGATAAGAAAAGGTATCTTGGCAAATGTAGAGCCAAGGGTTGTCCATGGAGGATTACAGCTAGAATAAGGACTGATGGACAAAGCATAAGGGTACTAACGTTTTATTTAAGCATTGTTATTGTTGCTGTTTTTTCTATGTTTTTCATAAGTTTTTCCTATGTTGTGATGTGTTTCATCTTGTATTGCAGGTTACCAAGATTTCCGTGAAGCACAAGTGCTCCTCTACCGGTAGAATAAAAAGCAGCATGACATCTCAAGGATGGGTAGCACAAAGGACTGTACCCATTATCCAGAGTGACCCTACTATTGGATGCAAAGAGCTGTTGGGGCATTTGGAAGATACATATGGCACAACCATTGAGTATCATACAGTGTGGAAAGGCAAAGATATAGCACAGAAAGAGATATATGGTAGCATGAGGCAGAGTTTTCAATATTTGTTTAACTTCAAAGCAGAAGTTGAGAAGAGATCCCCAGGCAGCATTGTAGAGGTGGATATAAAGATGGTTCACGGTATTGTTCGCTTTAACCGATTCTTTATGGCTCTTAAACCTTGCATTGATGGCTTTAAAGCTGGTTGTAGACCATATCTCAGTATAGATTCAACTGCACTCACCGGTAAATGGAGAGGTCACTTAGCAGCTTGTACAACATTAGATGGGCATAATTGGATGTATCCTCTAGCATTAGCATTCATTGATGGTGAAACCGATGAAAATTGGACATGGTTCATGTCACAACTAAATAGGGCATTAGGTCCTATTTCCCCTCTAGCTATATGCACAGATGCATGTAAAGGTTTAGAGAGTGCAGTCAAAAAAATATTCCCTCATGCAGATCAAAGAGAGTGTTTTAGGAATCTCATGGCTAACTTCTCTAAAAATTTCCAAGGAGATGTGTTTGGCAGAATGTGGCCAGCTGCTAGGGCATATAGGCCACAAGTTTTTAACTACCACATGAATAAAATCCTAGCAGAAGCACCTGATGTGCATGAGTATCTCTCAAGGTACCATAGCTTAAAATGGATGAGATGCATGTTTGACCCCTCAATTAAATGTCATTACATCAATAATAACCTTGCTGAGTCTTTTAATGGTTGGATTAAAGATTACAAAGAGTTGCCACCTGATGAGCTAGCTGACACTCTTAGAGAGCTAGTCATGAAACTTCCTGAGAAAAGGAGAAAGATTGGAATGAAACTGAAAGGAAAAATTATTCCAGCCATCATCCAACAGATTCAAAATAGGACAAGGGGACTTAAACATTTGAAAGTTGGGAAATCTGGAGTTGCAAGTTGTGAGGTGAGGGATACAAGTAAATACAACTTGCGACATGTTGTGAAAACTGCCCAAAGCGAGTGCACGTGCT
Source organism: Triticum urartu (assembly GCF_003073215.2). Taxonomy (NCBI): domain Eukaryota; kingdom Viridiplantae; phylum Streptophyta; class Magnoliopsida; order Poales; family Poaceae; genus Triticum; species Triticum urartu. The sequence goes on along the minus strand of NC_053025.1, from coordinate 448,411,151 downwards.
TGGAGTGGCAGCACACAGGGAAGCCTTGTGAGCATGCACTTGCTTTCTTGCTGGATAGAAGGAACCCCAAATGGGAGGACTACGTGCATGACTATTTCTCTCTAGAGAAGTTTAGGGCAGCATATGCTGGAGAGGTTGAGCCATTGACAGATAGGTCTCAATGGCCACATGTACAATTTCCATTTGACATGGAGGCTCCATTAGACAAGAAAAGAGGTGTTGGAAGGCCTAGAAAAAACAGGTACAAGATCTTCCTCGAAGGTGGAGATGGTGGTCCTAAAAACAAGAAAGAACCAAAATAGCTAGGCAGCAAGAATAGATGCAAAAAAATGCCACATTTTAGGCCACAGGCAGTCCACATGTCCGCTGAATGGACCAAGGCCAAGGTACGTGTGATGATTTATGTTTATTTCATCACTTGTAATGATCAATGTTTATTTCATCACTTATTTTACTGTGTACTACCTTGTGCAGGAAAAGAAAGAAGAGAGCACCAAGATATCCAGTTGATGATGATGCCTCAGCACCGGAACCTGAAGTGGCAGCCCAACAACCTGAAGTTGTTGTCACTCCCAATAGGCACATGATCACCATGCCATAAAGTCTTCAAGGCAGTCCCAATCCAGTGACAAGAAGGTAACACATCCACATACTACAACAATGTCTATTTTAACTTGCACTCATTACATTTCTCGATACATGCAGCATGTTGGCTTCGGCGTTGGCTGATGAGGCAACACATGTAGCACCACAACTTGATGTGGCTGTCACTCCAACCAGGCACATGCTCACTATGCCACAGAGTCTACAAGGAAGTCCCAATCCAGTCACAAGAAGGATGTTGGCCATGGCATTGGCTGATGAGGCGTCGCAGCAACCTACCCCAACTGTGGAGGACACCATGATAGCATATGACATGGCCTCAAGCTCGAAAGCTAGAAAGTTGACCCCGAAGAGAAGGAAGTACTAGTGTTGTGCTTATCTTCTCTATGCTTTTGGTTGTAATATGGCAAACTTAGCATCCTTTACTTTGGATGTAACATGGCAGCAACTATTGTGTTATGCTTTTGGTTGTAACATGGCAGTTACAATGGCCTTCTGCTTTTGGTTGTAAAACATGGCAGAAATTATGGCCTTATGGTAGATGGTGTATGATCATGTTAACTGCTTTATTTCGCTATATTGTCTTGATATTGTGTCATGGTGTATGAATATGTTCATTTGGAAATATATGTTTGAATTTTCTATTCTGTGCATACATATTTTGAAAAGTGAAATAATAGGCAAAATGCTGTCCAAATTGAGCCAATATGCTGCCCAAATTTTGAACTTTTTTTGAACAACCCAGAAAAAATTGAAAAAATTACAGTAAATCATTCATAATTACAGTAAATCATTCATATATGTTTGACTAATCTGAGAAAGTTTCATGCAATTTGGATCATTGGTTCAACGGGAAAATGCATCTCAACTTTCAGATTAACTAGTTTGACCACATTTTGACCGAAATTAAAAAGTTGTCAGAAAAAATTGAAAAAAATACAATAAATCATTCATATATGTGTGACTAATCTGAGAAAGTTTCATGCAATTTGGATCATTGGTTCAACGAATCTATGCATTTCAACTAGTTTGAGCAAATTTGGACCAAAACTTGATGAGGAGCAGCAGGGGAAGAAGACTCCAGTGGTAGGGGCAGCAGCGGCAGGGTAGAAGTTTCACGAGGGGAGCAAGAGGGGGCGGCAGCAGCAAGGCAGGAAGGGCCGGCGAGGAGCAGCAGGAAGGTGCAGGAGAGGAGTGGAGTACGAGTTCATCCATCCCCCTGTATTATGTTTGGATCAGAGAGGTATAAGGGTATAATAGTCCTCTATTTTCTTCACTTATGTTGTCTATTATTTACAAAGTTTGTTTTTGTGTTGAAAAGTGGCAAAAGATCAAAATCCAAACAAAGGAGTGTCACCAGATCAATTACAAAGTAAGGAGTGGCAAATTATCAAAGTCCAAAGTAAAGAGTGGCAACAAATCTAATCGCCCCCTATATATAGTGCGGGGTGCGGTTCCGGTCAACTCTAATCCCTTCGCTCCCCACCACCGCCGCCCCTGTCTCCTCACCGCGGCCGCTCGCTGCTCGTCTTCCTCTTTGCGACCGCTCGCCGCTCGTGTTCCTTGCCGCGGCCGCTCGTGCTCCTCGCCGTGGACGCTCGCCGCTCGTGCCCCTCGTCCGACGCCACATCGCTCTAGTCGCCGCAGTCCCCGGCGCGACCCCTTGCCTGACTTGCTCCAGTCGCCGCCTTCCTCCGCGTTCTTCACTCCAAGGTCGAGATGCCCAGGACCAAGCATTCCATGCCCAAGCAGGTCACCGGTGGTCCATCTCGTATGTCTCATCATGGTGGTTCCGATAACTTGCTACCTCTAGAGCACTGCGTTGGTTTTCCCTTGAAGAGGAAAGGGTGATGCGGCAAAGTACAATAAGTATTTCCCTCAGTTTTTGAGAACCAAGGTATCAATCCAGTAGGAGATCATGCTCCAGTCCCACGCACCTACACAAACAACTAAGAACCTTGCAACCAACACGATAAAGGGGTTGTCAAGCCCTTCACGATCACTTACGAGAGTGAGATCTGATAGATATGATAAGATAATATTTTTGGTATTTTTATGATAAAGAGAAATAAAGATGCAAAGTAAAATAAATGGCAAAGGAAATAACTAAGTGTTGGAAGAATAATATGATGGAAGATAGACCCGGAGGCCATAGGTTTCACTAGTGGCTTCTCTCAAGAGCATAAGTATTACGGTGGGTAAACGAATTACTGTCGAGCAATTGATATAATTGAGCATAGTTATGAGAATATCTAGGTATGATCATGTATATAGGCATCACGTCCAAGACAAGTAGACCGAAATGATTCTGCATCTACTACTATTACTCCACACATCAACCGCTATCCAGCATGCATCTAGAGTATTAAGTTCATAAGAACAAAGTAATGCTTTAAGGAAGATGACATGATGTAGAGGGATAAACTCATGCAATATGATATAAACCCCATCTTTTTATCCTCGATGGCAACAATACAATACGTGCCTTGCTGCCCCTGCTGTCACTAGGAAAGGACACCGCAAGATCGAACCCAAAGCTAAGCACTTCTCCCATTGCAAGAAAGATCAATCTAGTAGGCCAAACCAAACTGATAATTCGAAGAGACTTGCAAAGATAAACCAATCATACATAAAATAATTCAGAGGAGATTCAAATATTCTTCATAGATAAACTTGATCATAAACCCACAATTCATCGGATCTCGGCAAACACACCGCAAAAGAAGATTACATCGAATAGATCTCCAAGAAGATCGAGGAGAACTTTGTATTGAGATCCAAAGAGAGAGAAGAAGCCATCTAGCTAATAACTATCGACCCGTAGGTCTGAAGTAAACTACTCACACATCACCGGAGAGGCGATGGAGTTGATGTAGAGGCCCTCCGTGATCAATGCCCCCTCTGATGGAGCTCCGGAAAAGGCCCCAAGATGGGATCTCTCGGGTACAGAAGGTTGCGGTGGTGGAATTAGGTTTTCGTGGTGCTCCTAGATGTTTGGGGGTACGTGGATATATATAGGAGGAAGAAGTACGTCGGTGGAGCAATGGAGGGCCCACGAGGGTGGAGGGCGCGCCCAGGGAGGGTAGGCGCGCCCCCTGCCTCGTGCCTTCCTCGGTTGTTTCTTGACGCCCACTCCAAGTCTCCTGGATCACGTTTTTTGAGAAAATCACATTCCCGAAGGTTTCATTCCGTTTGGACTCCGTTTGATATTCCTTTTCTTCGAAACCCTAAAATAGGCAAAAAAAACAGCAATTTGGGTTGGGCCTCCGGTTCGTAGGTTAGTCCCCAACATAATATAGAAGTGTAAAATAAAGCCCATTAATACCCAAAATAGATAATATAATAACATGGAGAAATTAAAAATTATAGATACGTTGGAGACGTATCAAGCATCCCCAAGCTTAATTCCTGCTCGTCCTCGAGTAGGTAAATGATAAAAGAAGAATTTTTGATGTGGAATGCTTTCTAACATATTTCTCAATGTAATTTTCCTTTATTGTGACATGAATGTTAAGATCCGAAAGATTCAAGATAAAAGTTTAATATTGACACAAAAATAATAATACTTCAAGCATACTAACTAAGCAATCATGTCTTCTCAAAATAACATGGCCTAAGAAAGTTATCCCTACAAAATCATATAGTCTGGCGATGCTCTATCTTCACCACACAAAATATTTAAATCATGCACAACCCCGATGACAAGCCAAGAAATTGTTTCATACTTTTGATGTTCTCAAACTTTTTCAATCTTCACACAATATATGAGCGTGAGCCATGGCTATAGCACTATGGTGGAATAGAATGGTGGTTGTGGATAAGACAAAAAGGAGAAGATAGTCTCACATCAACTAGGCGTATCAATGGGCTATGGAGATGCCCATCAATAGATATCAATGTGAGTGAGTAGGGATTGCCATGCAATGGGTGCACTAGAGCTATAAGTATATGAAAGCTCAAAAAAATAAACTAAGTGGGTGTGCATCCAACTTTCTTGCTCACGAAGACCTAGGGCATTTTGAGGAATCCCATCATTGGAATATACAAGCCAAGTTCTATAATGAAAATTTTCCACTACTATATGAAAGTGATATCATAGGAGACTCTCTATCATGAAGATCATGGTGCTACTTTGAAGCACAAGTGCGGAAAAAGGATAGTAGCATTGTCCCTTCTCTCTTTTTCTCTCAATTTTTTTTATTTGGGCCTTCTTTCTTTTTTTTTCTTTTTGGCCTCTTTTCTCCTTTTTTTTTTTTTTTCGTCCGGAGTCTCATCCCGACTTGTGGGGGAATAAAAGTCTCCATCATCCTTTCGTCACTTGGGACAATGCTCTAATAATGATGATCATCACACTTTATTTACTTACAACTGAAGAATTACAACTCGATACTTAGAACAAAATATGACTCTATGTGAATGCCTCTGGCGGTGTACCGGGATGAGCAATGATGCATGAGTGACATGTAGGAAGAATTATCAACGGTGGCTTTGCCACAAATACGATGTCAACTACATGATCATGCAAGCAATATGACAATGATGAAGCGTGTCATAATAACGGAACGGTGGAAAGTTGCATGGCAATATATCTCGGAATGGCTATGGTAATGCCATAATAGGTAGGTATGGTGGCTGTTTTGAGGAAGGTATATGGTGGGTGTATGGTACCGGCGAAAGTTGCGCGATATTAGAGAGGCTAGCAATGGTGGAAGGGTGAGAGTGCGTATAATCCATGGACTCAACATTAGTCGTAAAGAACTCACATACTTGTTGCAAAAATCTATTAGTTATCGAAACAAATTAGTACGCGCATGCTCCTAGGGGGATAGATTGGTAGGAAAAGACCATCGCTCGTCCCCGACCGACACTCATAAGGAAGACAATCAATAAATAAATCATGCTCCGACTTCATCACATAAAGGTTCACCACACATGCATGCTATGGGAATCACAAACTTCAACACAAGCATTTCTCAAATTCACAACTACTCAACTAGCATGACTCTAATATCACCATCTCTATATCTCAAAACAATTATCAAGTATCAAACTTCTCATAGTATTCAATGCACTTCTATGAAAGTCTTTATATTAAAGAAATTTTCCATGTTGTTCTAAAGGACTCTCAAAATAATATAAGTGAAGCATGAGAGAACAATAGTTTCTATAAAACAAATCCACCATCGTGCTCTAAAAGATATAAGTGAAGCACTAGAGCAAAAACTATATAGCTCAAAAGATATAAGTGAAGCACATAGAGTATTCTAATAAATTTCAAATCATGTGAGTCTCTCTCAAAAGGTGTGTACAGCAAGGATGATTGTGGTAAACTAAAAATCAAAGACTCAAATCATACAAGATGCTCCAAGCAAAACACATATCATGTGGTGAATAAAAATATAGCTCCAAGTAAAGTTACTGATAGACGAAGACGAAAGAGGGGGTGCCTTCCGGGGCATCCCCAAGCTTAGGATTTTTGGTGTCCTTGAATTTTACCTTGGGGTGCCATGGGCATCCCCAAGCTTAGTCTCTTGCCACTCTTTGTTCCATAATCCATCAAATCTTTACCCAAAACTTGAAAACTTCACAACACAAAACTCAAAATAGAAAATCTCATGATCTCCATTAGCAAAAGAAAACAAAACACCACTTTGAGGTACTGTAATGAAATCATTCTTTATTTATATTGGTGTTAAACCTACTGTATTCCAACTTCTCTTTGGTTTATAAACTCTTTTACTAGCCATAGATTCATCAAAATAAGCAAACAACACAAGAAAAACAGAACAGTCTATAGTAATCTGTAGCAAACTCTGGAACCCCAAAAATTCTAAAATAAATTTCCGGACGTGAGGAATTTATCTATTAATCATCTGCAAAAATAATTTACTAAATAGCACTTTCCAAATAAAAATGGCAGCAGTTCTTGTGAGCGCTAAAGTTTCTGTTTTTTACAGCAAGATCAAAAAGACTTTCCCCAAGTCTTCCCAACGGTTCTACTTGGAACAAACACTAATTAAACAAAAAACACAACCAAAATAGAGGCTAGATAAATTATTTATTACTAAACAGGAGAAAAAAGCAAGGAATAAAAATAAAATTGGGTTGCCTCCCAACAAGCGCTATTGTTTAACGCCCCTAACTAGGCTTAAAAGCGAAGATAGATCTAGGTATTGTCATCTTTGGTAGGCAATCCATAAGTGGCTCTCATAATAGATTCATATGGTATTTTAATTTTCTTTCTAGGGAAGTGCTCCATGCCTTTCCTTAATGGAAATTGTAACCTAATATTCACTTCCTTCATATCAATAATTGCACCAATCGTTCTAAGGAAAGGTCTACCAAGAATAATAGGACATGAAGGATTGCAATCTATATCAAGAACGATGAAATCTACGGGAACATAGTTCCTATTTGCAACAATAAGAACATCATTAATTCTTCCCATGGGTTTCGTAATAGTGGAATCTGCAAGTTGCAAGTTTAAAGAACAATCATCAAAATCACGGAAACCTAGCAAATCACATAAAGTTTACGGAATCATGGAAACACTAGCACCCAAATCACACAAAGCATAACACTCATGATATTTAATTTTAATTTTTATTGTAGGTTCCCACTCATCATAAAGTTTTCTAGGGATAGAAACTTCCAACTCAAGTTTTTTCTTCATAAGATTGCATCAAGGCGTCAACGATATGTTTAGTAAAAGCTTTATTTTGACTATAAGAATGAGGAGAATTTAGCACAGATTGCAACAAGGAAATACAATCTATCAAAGAGCAATTATAATAATTAAATTCCTTGAAATCCAAAATAGTGGGTTCATCAATATTTAAAGTTTTAACCTCTTCAATCCCACTTTTATCAATTTTAGAATCAAGATCTACAAACTCCGAATTTTTGGAACGCCTTCTAGGTAAAGGTGGATCATCTTCAATCCCATCATTATCAAGATTCGTATTGCAAAACAAAGACTTAATAGGAGACACATCAATAACTTTTAGATCTTCATCCTTATTATCATGAAAACTAGAAGAACACGCTTTCACAAAGCAATCTTTCTTAGCACGCATCCTAGCGGTTCTTTATTTGCACTCATCAATGGAAATTCTCATGGCTTTGAGAGACTCATTGATATCATGCTTAGGTGGAATAGATCTAAGTTTCAAAGAATCAACATCAAAAGAAATCATATCAATGTTCCTAGCCAATTCATCAATCTTAAGCAATGTTTCTTCAAACAAAGCCTTGAAACTCTTTTGCGAACTAATAAATTCTTTAATATTAGATTCAAATTCAGAGGGCATATTATTAAAATTTCCATAAGAATTGTTGTAGGAATTACCATAATTATTAGAGGAATTACTAGGAAACGGCCTAGATTTAAAATTACCTCTATACGTGTTATTACCAAAATTGTTCCTACCAACAAAATTCACATCCATAGATTCATTATTATTCTCAATCAAGGTAGACAAAGGCATATCATTAGGACCAGTAGGAGCACTCTTATTAGCAAATAATTTCATAAGTTCATCCATCTTTCCACTCAAAACATTAATCTCTTCAATTGCATGCACTTTTTATTAGTAGATCTTTCGATGTGCCATTGAGAATAATTAACCATAATATTATCTTGGAGTTTAGTAGCTTCTCCTAAAGTGATTTCCATAAAAGTGCCTCCCGCGGCCAAACCTAAAAGATTTCTAGAAGCAAAATTCAATCCGGCATAAAAGTTCTGTATAATCATCCAAAGATTCAAACCATGTCTAGGGCAATTACGTATCATTAATTTCATCCTCTCCCAAGATTGCGCAACATGTTCATGATCAAGTTGCTTAAAATTAATAATATCGTTTCTAAGAGAGATGATCTTAGCGGGAGGAAAATACTTAGAGATAAAAGCATCTTTGCACTTATTCCATGAATCAATACTATTTTTAGGCAAAGACGAAAACCAAGCTTTAGCACGATCTCTAAGCAAAAACGGAAATATCTTCAATTTAACTATATCATTGTCCACATCTTTCTTCTTTTGCATATCACACAAATCAACAAAGCTATTTAGATGGGTAGCGACATCTTCACTAGGAAGGCCGGCGAATTGATCTTTCATCACAAGATTCAACAAAGCAACATTAATTTCACAAGATTCAACATCGGTAGGAGGAGAAATCGGAGTGCTAAGAAAATCATTATTGTTGGTATTGGTAAAGTCACACAATTTAGTATTATCTTGAGCCATCGTGACAAGCAAGCAATCCAACACACAAGCAAACAAGAAACGGGCAAAAGAGGCAAATAGGGAAAGAGAAGGGGAACAAAGAGAGAGGGCGAATAAAATGGCAATGGTGAAGTGGGGGAGAGGAAAATGAGAGCCAAGTGGCAAATATGTAATGCGAGGGATAAGAGTTTGTGATGGGTACTTGGTATGTCTTGACTTAGCAATGGTACCTGAAATGACTCGTTGTTGGGAGTCAAATCTTGACTTGACTTGGCGCGAATCTCCCCAGCAATGGCGCCAGAAATCTTTCTTGCTACCTCTTGAGCACTGCGTTGGGTTTCCCTTGAAGAGGAAAGGGTGATGCAGCAAAGTAGCATAAGTATTTATCTCAGTTTTTGAGAACTAAGGTATCAATCCAGTAGGAGATCACGCTCAAGTCCCACACACCTACACAAACAAATAAGAATCTCGCAACCAACGTGATAAAGGGGTTGTCAAGCCCTTCACGGTCACTTACGAGAGTGAGATCTGATAGATATGATAAGATAATATTTTTGGTATTTTTGTGATAAAGAGAAATAAAGATGCAAAGTAAAATAAATGGCAAAGGAAATAACTAAGTGTTGGAAGATTAATATGATGGAAGATAGACCCGGGGGCCATAGGTTTCACTAGTGGCTTCTCTCAAGAGCATAAGTATTACGGTGGGTAAACGAATTACTGTCGAGCAATTGATAGAATTGAGCATAGTTATGAGAATATCTAGGTATGATCATGTATAAAGGCATCACGTTCGAGAAAAGTAGACCGAAATGATTCTGCATCTACTACTATTACTCCACACATCGACCGCTATCCAGCATGCATCTAGGGTATTAAGTTCATAAGAACTGAGTAATGCTTTAAGGAAGATGACATGATGTAGAGGGATAAACTCATGCAATATGATATAAACCCCATCTTTTTATCCTCGATGGCAACAATACAATATGTGCCTTGCTGCCCCTGTTGTCACTGGGAAAGGACACCGCAAGATTGAACCCAAAGCTAAGCACTTCTCCCATTGCAAGAAAGATCAATCTAGTAGGCCAAACCAAACTGATAATTCGAAGAGACTTGCAAAGATAAGCCAATCATACATAAAATAATTCAGAGGAGATTCAAATATTGTTCATAGATAAACTTGATCATAAACCCACAATTCATCGGATCTCGACAAACACACCGCAAAAGAAGATTACATCGAATAGATCTCCAAGAAGATCGAGGAGAACTTTGTATTGGGATCCAAAGGGAGAGAAGAAGCCATCTAGCTAATAACTATCGACCCGTCGGTCTGAAGTAAACTACTCACACATCACCGGAGAGGCCATGGAGTTGATGTAGAGGCCCTCCGTGATCAATGCCCCCTCCGACGGAGCTCCGGAAAAGGCCCCAAGATGGGATCTCTCGGGTACAGAAGGTCACGACGGTGGAAATAGGTTTTCGTGGTGCTCCTAGATGTTTGGGGGTACGTGGATATATATAGGAGGAAGAAGTACGTCGATGGAGCAACGGAGGGCCGACGAGGATGGAGGGCGTGCCCAGAGGGGTAGGCGCACCCCCCTCTCCAAGTCTCCTGGATCACGTTTGTTGAGAAAATCACGTTCCCGAAGGTTTCATTCCGTTTGGACTCCGTTTGATATTCCTTTTCTTCGAAACCCTAAAATAGGCAAAAAACAGCAATTTGGGCTGGGCCTCCGGTTAGTAGGTTAGTCCCAAAAATGATATAAAAGTGTAAAATAAAGCCATTAATATCAAAAATAGATAATATAATAGCATGGCGAAATCAAAAATTATAGATACGTTGGAGACGTATCATGACTCACAGGAGCGGACTCGTCCTCAGAAGCGTGCCGCTCGCCCTCACAGCTCTACTAGCAACTCCTCTTCTGAGGGCTTCGACTATGAGGATAAGCTGGATGATTTGGAGCAGCTCGAGTTTGTCGCCGTTCGCACCTCCGCACCCAAGCCGAGTACTCGTCGTGCCACCTTCAAGCCTCCTCCTCCGGTGCAACCTCACGGTGATGCTCGTCATATCTCTCTCGAACCTCCTTTACCCCTCGGCCACCAAGTTAAGCGGTTCAACGAGGTTCCTGTTGCTTCCTATCTTAAGTTGTGTCGTGATGTTGATCAATTTACGGTTGCTCGAGACTCTCAGGACAATCGTTTTCGCACTAATGTCCAAGCTGACATTTTTACCACTTTCATCATTCCTAAGGGTCTTTCTCTGCATTTGTGCATTGATTTAGAGCATATTCGTACTCATCCGGAAAAATATTCCCAGGCTATTGAGCTCATTGAGTCGTCCAATCTTGCTGCTCCATTTTCATTTCAGCATGACTTTAACCAAGCCGCCATTCATCAATTCTATGCCACATGTTTCTTCAGTCCAAATAACACTGTTACTTGGATGACCTCAGACACAAAGCTCCCGGCTTCCTATTCTCAGTTTGTTGCTGCCCTTGGTTTTCCTGACACCGGGTTCAAAATTCACAATGATGACCTCGAACATAGACCCAAGGGCACCGATGTATGTGCTGATCTTATCAAACCCATACCAGACCTGACTAATGAGGAGAAACATAAGGGCTTTAACCAAGTCTCCATTGGGCATGCTCCTTTCTTCATTATCTATCAATGTGTCATTCGCACCATTTATCCTAAGATGGGTGACAAGGGCTCTTGCAGTAGCTACTGCATCGCTCTCATGCATCACCTTTATGCGTCTCCGAAAGGGAAGACCAATGTGCCTCATTTTCTATGGCATGAGATTCGTCTCGCTTCTCTCCAGTACAAGCGGGCCTTTCCTCATGCTCCATTTCTTCAGGCATTTATCGAAAGTGTGGCTCTGTTTCCTATTGTCCGCACTCATTTGCATGAGCGACGGGTCATTCCCGCACACATGGCCGGTGACTATGTTCCCAAGGATTCTTCCTCTTCTGCTCATCCGCGCCGAACTGTTGCTAGAACTCCTCATCCTGCTCCCTCCGGATCTGCACCCTTTGGTCGCATTGCTTGTTTTCTTGGGAAGGCTCACTCTGCCTTGATGAAGGCTGTTACTTTTAACTGCTCCCAAAATCACGATGTTGTCACGCGCCTTATCACCTCCAAAAATGCTCTGAAGGCTCGTCTGAGAGACTCCAGAGTGTTCGATGTGAGTGATGATGACTGTTTTCCTGATGAGCCCCCTTCTGACTTTGGCTTTCCTTCGGGTCCTGAGTGGTCTGACTTCCTTGACGAGGCCGGTGGTAGTGGTGCTCATGATGATGATGATGAGGCTGGGTTCTGATGATGATGATGATATTCTGGTTGCTCCACTTGGCAGCCTTTTTGGGTACTTGCTGCCAAGGGGGAGTAGTGTATCCATTGAGTACTGTAATATGTGATATTAACTTGTATTGCACTATGATATGTATCGTACCATGAACCTTGTTATGATCATTGTTACTTTAGGTTCTATAATGTGAGTGATGAATCTATTTGAATGTTATCACGTGCAACTTGTGATTTGAATGTGTTGGTATCACCCTAAGGGGGAGCTCCTCTCATGCTTATTTTTCTCTGTGCACATTGTTAAGGGGAGCTCCGCAACAAATCTCTTCGATACTCAAAGTTTTTATTTTAAGAAGTACATATATGTTGTCATCAACTACCAAAAAGGGGGAGATTAAAAGTGCAATCATGCCCTTAATCTTATTTTGATGTTGATGACAACATGCATGTATGGGACTAATCATGTTTATCTAGTATATCTCAGGATTATGTCTCATAGGCCGTGTGTGGATCATGACTAAAGACAAATGCACGTAACTCAAGATTGGAGATACAAGACAATAGCATTGGCTTTGTTTACGGTTTGTTCTTGAGTATAGGGATCCCACACTATTAAGAGGGGATCGATGGATCTAGTGAAAGATTTGCTCAAAACCCACAACTCCATTTTTCATCGGACGTCCGGTACGTTACGGACGTCCGATCCCGCTCAGCTATCCGGTCGTCCGGCTCTCGTCGGTCGTTTGGAGTTTCTTCACAGAACAATATTCACGGATGTCCGAGCTTCTCCGGACGTCCGGTCCACAGAAGTCCGTTATCCTCCGGACGTCCGACACTTACTCAACAGAACAGTTTTACGAATATCCGGTCCTCTACGGATGTCCGGTCACTGGACGACTGAATCGGTCCGGACGTCCGTTAGCTGTATGCTGATTCATGGCTTGTGATTTTCCAATGACCGGACGACCGACGTCTGTCGGACGTCTGGACCTATCTGTGCCACCGGACGTCCGGTCCTATCCGGACACCCGACGCCTCCTGTGCACTTGTGTTGCTCAAACGGTTACTTCTCCACCTCCAGTATATATAGCCTTCTCCCCCCACGGGATAAGGTTGACCATTCACTTTGAGCTTGCTAAGAACACATTTCACTCACTCTCTCACTCTTCCACACCAAATCTTAGATCCCCAAGGGATTTGAGAGCACTTGAGAGAAGTTCTCCAATCAAGTGATAGATCTACTCTTTTCCCATCTTTGCACCAAAGAAATTCGTGATTTGAGCAAGTCTTGAGCTTTTCCCATCGTTCTTGTTACTCTTGGAGGTTGGAGACTCCTAGGCGGTAGGAGTCTTTCGAGGAGGAATCGACCTTTGTGATTACCCCTGGAAAAGTTTGTGAGGGTTTGGATACCACCCCAAGGTCTACCACTAGTGGTTCAGAAACGCCTTCGTGGTATTGTCTCAAAGGGAGAATAGGGTGAGCCTTCGTGGCGTTGGTGTGCCTTCGTGGTAAAATCCACCTCTCTAACGGTGACGTAGCTTCCCTCTAAGGAAGTGAACATCGGCATACATCCTCGTCTACCGGAGTTGCGGTTATTCCTAACCCTAACTCTCTACTTGTGGTTACTTGTCTCTTAGCACTTACTTATATCATATTGTGCTTGCTTACTTACATACTTGTGTTACTTGCTTAGCACTTAGTACTACACTTGCAATTGTTAGGCTCACCTTCATATTCCGCATTATTGCCTAAAATTGCTAAGTAATAATTAAAATTTGTAATCGTACCTATTCACACCCCCCCCTCTAGGTCCATCTCGATCCTTTCAGAGTTCCCTCAATTTAAATAGATCAAAGATCTATGCATTTTATTTAAGCGAGTTTTAGTTGGTTTGAGAAAAAGATGGCATGATGACATGATGCAATGCAAAAGATGACATGATGAAAGTGATGGGGAACGTTGCAGAAAACAAAAATTTTCCTACGGTTTCACCAAGATCCATCTAGGAGTTCATCTAGCAACGAGTGATCAGATTGCATCAACATACCTTTGTAGATCACGCGCGGAAGCGTTCAAAGAACGGGGATGAGGAAGGCGTACTCGACGTGATCCAAATCACCGGAGATCCTAGCACCGAACGGACGGCACCTCCGTGTTCAACACACGTACGGTCAGCGTGACGTCTCCTCCTTCTTGATCCAGCAAGGGGAAGGAGAGGTTGAGGAAGATGGCTCCAGCAGCAGCACAACGGCGTGGTGGTGGTGGAGTTGCAGTACTCCGTCAGGGCTTCGCCAAGCTCTACAGAGGAGGAGGTGTTGGAGAGGGAGAGGGAGGCTCCAGGGCTTAGGTGTGGCTGCCCTCCCTTCCCCCCACTATATATAGGGCCAAGGGAGAGGGGGGGCGCAGCCTTGGCCCTTCCTCCAAGGAAGGGTGCGGCCAGGGAGGAGTCCAACCTCCCCAAGGCACCTAGGAGGTGCCTTCCCCCTTTAGGACTCTTCCTTTCCCTCATCTCTTGGCGCATGGGCCTCTTGGGGCTGGTGCCCTTGGCCCATATAGGCCAAGGCACACACCCCTACAGCCCATGTGGCCCCCCGGGGCAGGTGGACCCCCTTGGTGGACCCCCGGACCCCTTTCGGCACTCCCGGTACAATACCGATAATGCGCGAAACCTTTCCGGTGACCAAAACAAGACTTCCCATATATAATTCTTTACCTCCGGACCATTCCGGAACTCCTCGTGATGTCCGGGATCTCATCCGGGACTCCGAACAACATTCGGGTTACTGCATATACATATCCCTACAATCCTAGCGTCACCGAACCTTAAGTGTGTAGACCCTACAGGTTCGGGAGACATGTAGACATGACCGAGAGCTCTCCGGTCAATAACCAACAGCAGGATCTGGATACCCATGTTGGCTCCCACATGCTCCTCGATGATCTCATCGGATGAACCACGATGTCGAGGATTCAAGCAACCCCGTATACAATTCCCTTCGTCAATCGGTATGTTACTTGCCTGAGATTCGATCGTCGGTATCCCAATACCTCGTTCAATCTCGTTACCGGCAAGTCACTTTACTCGTACCGTAATGCATGATCCCGTGACCAGACACTTGGTCACTTTGAGCTCATTATGATGATGCATTACCGAGTGGGCCCAGTGATACCTCTCCGTCACACGGAGTGACAAATCCCAGTCTTGATCCGTGTCAACCCAACAGACACTTTCGGAGATACCCGTAGTATACCTTTATAGTCACCCAGTTACGTTGTGACGTTTGGTACACCCAAAGCACTCCTATGGTATCCGGGACTTACATGATCTCATGGTCTAAGGAAAAGATACTTGACATTGGAAAACTCTAGCAAACGAACTATACGATCTTGTGCTATGTTTAGGATTGGGTCTTGTCCATCACATCATTCTCCTAATGATGTGATCTCGTTATCAATGACATCCAATGTCCATAGTCAGGAAACCATGACTATCTGTTGATCAACGAGCTAGTCACCTAGAGGCTTACTAGGGACATGTTGGTGTCTATTATTCACACATGTATTACGATTTCCGGATAACACAATTATAGCATGAATAAAGACAATTATCATGAATAAGGAAATATAATAATAATGCTTTTATTATTGCCTCTAGGGCATATTTCCAAAAGTCTCCCACTTGCACTAGAGTCAATAATCTAGTTACATTGTGATGAATCGAACACCCATGGAATTCTGGTGTTGATCATGTTTTGCTCTAGGGAGAGGTTTAGTCAACGGACCTGCTACATTCAGGTCCGTATGTACTTTACAAATATCTATGTCTCCATCTTGAACATTTTCACGAATGGAGTTGAAGCGATGCTTGATGTGCCTGGTCTTCTTGTGAAACCTGGGCTCCTTGGCAAGTGCAATAGCTCCAGTGTTGTCACAGAAGAGTTTGATTGGCCCCGACGCATTGGGTATGACTCCTAGGTCGGTGATGAACTCCTTCACCCAAATTGCTTCATGCGCTGCCTCCGAGGCTGCCATGTACTCCACTTCACATGTAGATCCCGCCACGACGCTCTGCTTGCAACTGCACCAGCTTACTGCCCCACCATTCAAAATATACATGTATCCGGTTTGTGACTTAGAGTCATCCAGATCTGTGTCGAAGCTAGCATCGACATAACCTTTTACGACGAGCTCTTCGTCACCTCCATAAACGAGAAACATTTCCTTAGTCCTTTTCAGGTACTTCAGGATATTCTTGACCGCTGTCCAGTGTTCCTTGCCGGGATTACTTTGGTACCTTCCTACCAAACTTACGGCAAGGTTTACATCAGGTCTGGTACACAGCATGGCATACATAATAGACCCTATGGCTGAGGCATAGGGGATGACACTCATCTCTTCTATATCTTCTGCCGTGGTCGGACATTGAGCTGAGCTCAATTTCACACCTTGCAATACAGGCAAGAACCCCTTCTTAGACTGATCCATATTAAACTTCTTCAATATCTTGTCAAGGTATGTGCTTTGTGAAAGACCTATGAGGCATCTTGATCTATCTCTGTAGATCTTGATGCCTAATATATAAGCAGCTTCTCCAAGGTCCTTCATTGAAAAACTCTTATTCAAGTAGGCCTTAATGCTGTCCAAAAGCTCTATATCATTTCCCATCAAAAGTATGTCATCTACATATAATATGAGAAATGCTACAGAGCTCCCACTCACTTTCTTGTAAACGCAGGCTTCTCCATAAGTCTGCATAAACCCAAACGCTTTGATCATCTCATCAAAGCGAATGTTCCAACTCCGAGATGCTTGCACCAGCCCATAAATCGAGCGTTGTAGCTTGCACACCTTGTCAGCATATTTAGGATCGACAAAACCTTCCGGCTGCATCATATACAATTCTTCCTTAAGGAAACCATTAAGGAATGCCGTTTTGACGTCCATTTGCCATATCTCATAATCGTAGAATGCGACAATTGCTAACATGATTCGGACGGACTTTAGCTTCGCTACCAGTGAGAAAGTCTCATCGTAGTCAACCCCTTGAACTTGTCGATAACCCTTAGCGACAAGCCGAGCTTTATAGATGGTAACATTACCATCCGCGTCTGTCTTCTTCTTAAAGATCCATTTATTTTCTATGGCTCGCCGCTCTACGGGCAAGTCAGTCAAAGTCCATACTTCATTTTCATACATGGATCCTATCTCGGATTTCATGGCTTCCAGCCATTTGTCGGAATCCGGGCCAGCCATCGCTTCTTCATAGTTCGAAGGTTCACCGTTGTCTAACAACATGATTTCCAAGACAGGGTTGCCGTACCAATCTGGTGCGGAACGTGTCCTTGTGGACCTTCGAATTTCAGTAGGAGCTTGATCAGAAGTATCCTGATCATCATCATTAACTTCCTCTCTAGTCGGTGCAGGCACCTCAGGAACATTTTCTTGAGTTGCGCCATTTTTCGGTTCAAGAGGTAATACTTCATCAAGTTCTACTTTCCTCCCACTTACTTCTTTCGAGAGAAACTCGTTCTCTAGAAAGGATCCATTCTTGGCAACAAAGATCTTGCCTTCGGATCTGAGGTAGAAGGTATACCCAATAGTTTCTTTAGGGTATCCTATGAAGACGCATTTTTCCGACTTGGGTTCGAGCTTTTCAGGTTGAAGTTTCTTGACATAAGCATCGCATCCCCAAACTTTTAGAAACGACAGCTTAGGTTTCTTCCCAAACCATAATTCATACGGTGTCGTCTCAACGGATTTCGACGGAGCCCTATTTAAAGTGAATGCGGCAGTCTCTAAAGCATAGCCCCAAAAAGATAGCGGTAAATCGGTAAGAGACATCATAGATCGCACCATATCTAATAGAGTGCGATTACGACGTTCGGACACACCATTACACTGAGGTGTTCCAGGCGGCGTGAGTTGTGAAACTATTCCACATTTTCTTAAGTGTGTGCCAAACTCGTGACTCAAGTATTCTCCTCCATGATCTGATCGCAGGAACTTGATTTTCCTGTCACGTTGATTCTCAACCTCACTCTGAAATTCCTTGAACTTTTCAAAGGTCTCAGACTTGTGTTTCATTAAGTAGACATACCCATATCTACTCAAGTCATCAGTGAGGGTGAGAACATAACGATAGCCACCGCGAGCCTCAACACTCATTGGACCGCACACATCAGTATGTATGATTTCCAATAAGTTGGTTGCTCGCTCCATTGTTCCTGAGAACAGAGTCTTGGTCATTTTACCCATGAGGCATGGTTCGCACGTGTCAAATGATTCGTAATCAAGAGACTCTAAAAGTCCATCAGCATGGAGCTTCTTCATGCGTTTGACACCTATGTGACCAAGGCGGCAGTGCCACAAGTATGTGGGACTATCATTATCAATCTTACATCTTTTGGTACTCACACTATGAACATGTGTAGCATTACGCTCGAGATTCATTAAGAATAAACCATTCACCATCGGAGCATGACCATAAAACATATCTCTCGTATAAATAGAACAACCATTATTCTCGGATTTAAATGAGTAGCCATCTCGAATTAAACGAGATCCTGATACAATGTTCATGCTCAAAGCTGGCACTAAATAACAATTATTAAGGTTTAAAACTAATCCCGAAGGTAAATGTAGAGGTAGCGTGCCGACGGCGATCACATTGACCTTGGAACCATTCCCGACGCGCATCGTCACCTCGTCCTTCGCCAGTCTCCGCTTATTCCGCAGCTCCTGTTTTGAGTTACAAATGTGAGCAACCGCACCGGTATCAAATACCCAGGAGCTACTACGAGTACTGGTAAGGTACACATCAATTACATGTATATCACATATACCTTTCGTTTTGCCGGCCTTCTTGTCCGCTAAGTATTTGGGGCAGTTCCGCTTCCAGTGACCACTTTCCTTGCAATAAAAGCACTCAGTCTCGGGCTTGGGTCCATTCTTTGGCTTCTTCCCGGCAGCTTGCTTGCCGGGCGCGGCAACTCCCTTGCCGTCCTTCTTGAAAGCTTTCTTTCCCTTGCCCTTCTTGAACTTAGTGGTTTTATTCACCATCAACACTTGATGTTCCTTTTTGACTTCTACCTCTACTGATTTCAGCATTGCAAATACTTCAGGAATGGTCTTTTCCATCCCCTGCATATTGAAGTTCATCACAAAGCTCTTGTAGCTCGGTGGAAGCGACTGAAGGATTCTGTCAATGGCCGCGTCATCCGGGAGATTAACTCCCAGCTGAGTCAAGCGGTTATGCAACCCAGACATAGTGAGTATGTGCTCACTGACAGAACTGTTTTCCTCCATCTTACAGCTGAAGAACTTGTCGGAGACTTGATATCTCTCGACCCGGGCATGAGCTTGGAAAACCATTTTCAGCTCTTCGAACATCTCATATGCTCCGTGTCTCTCAAAACGCTTTTGGAGCCCCGGCTCTAAGCTGTAAAGCATGCCGCACTGAACGAGGGAGTAGTCATCGGTACGTGCCTGCCAAGCGTTCATAACGTCTTGTTCTGCAGGGAGAACAGGTGCGTCACCTAGCGGTGCTTGTAGGACATAATCTTTCTTGGCAGCTATGAGGATGATCCTTAGGTTCCGGACCCAGTCCGTGTAGT
Source organism: Triticum urartu (assembly GCF_003073215.2). NCBI lineage: Eukaryota > Viridiplantae > Streptophyta > Magnoliopsida > Poales > Poaceae > Triticum > Triticum urartu. The sequence continues at coordinate 448,391,393 of NC_053025.1, read as the reverse complement.
TGCTACCATCGTCTTTCAGCTTGGTTTTCTCTAGGAACGCGTTGAAGTTGAGGACTACGTTGGCCATTTGATCTACAAGACATATTGTAAAAAAATTTAGACTAAGTTCATGATAATTAAGTTCATCTAATCAAATTATTCAATGAACTCCCACTTAGATAGACATCCCTCCTGTAATCTAAGTATAACATGATCCGAGTTAACTAGGCCGTGTCCGATCATCACGTGAGACGGACTAGTCAACATCGGTGAACATCTTCATGTTGATCGTATCTTCTATACGACTCATGCTCGACCTTTCGGTCTTCTGTGTTCCGAGGCCATGTCTGTACATGCTAGGCTCGTCAAGTCAACCTAAGTGTTTGCATGTGTAAATTTGTCTTACACCCGTTGTATGTGAACGTTGGAATCTAACACCCGATCATCACGTGGTGCTTCGAAACAACGAACTGTCGCAACGGTGCACAGTTAGGGGGAACACTTTCTTGAAATTATTATGAGGGATCATCTTATTTACTACCGTCGTTCTAAGTAAACAAGATGCAAAATCATGATAAACATCACATGCAATCAAATAATAATAGTGACATGATATGGCCAATATCACATAGATCCTTTGATCTCCATCTTGGGGCTCCATGATCATCTTGTCACCGGCATGACACCATGATCTCCATCATCATGATCTCCATCATCGTGTCTCCATGAAGTTGCTCGCCAATTATTACTTCTACTACTACGGCTAACGCGTTTAGCAATAAAGTAAAGTAATTTACATGGCGTTTCTCAATGACACGCAGGTCAAACAAAAAATAAAGACAACTCCTATGGCTCCTGCCGGTTGTCATACTCATCTACATGCAAGTCATGATTCCTATTACAATAGCATGAACATCTCATACATCACATATATATCATTCATCATTCATCACAACTTTGGCCATATCATAACACAGAACACTTGCTGCAAAAACAAGTTAGACGTCCTCTAATTGTTGTTGCAAGTTTTACGTGGCTGCAAAAGGGTTCTAGCAAGAACGTTTTCTTACCTACGTGAAAGCCACAACGTGATTTGTCAACTTCTATTTACCCTTCATACGGACCCTTTTCATCGAATCCGCTCCAACTAAACTGGGAGAGACAGACACCCGCCAGCCACCTTATGCAACTTGTGCATGTTAGTCGGTGGAACCGGTCTAAAAGGATTGATATGGTTGACTAGAGGGGGGTGAATAGGCAACTACCAATTTTTAGCTTTTCTTTACCAAATTAAACTTTGCATCAAAGTAGGTTGTCTAGATGTGCAACTAGGTGAACAACCTATATGATGCAACAACAACAAGCACACAAGCAAGCAAGGGAACAAACACTAAAGAGCTTGCACAAGTAAAGGTAAGAGATAACCAAGAGTGGATCCGGTGAAGATGAGTATGTGTTACCGAAGTTCCTTCCTTTTGAGGGGAAGTACGTCTCCGTTGGAGCGGTGTGGAGGCACAATGCTCCCCAAGAAGCCACTAGGGCCACCGTATTCTCCTCACGCCCTCATACAATGCGAGATGCCGTGATTCCACTATTGGTGCCCTTGAAGGCGGCGACCGAACCTTTACAAACAAGGTTGGGGCAAACTCCACAACTTAATCGGAGGCTCCCAACAAGACCACGAAGCTTCACCACAATGGAATATGGCTCCGAGGTGACCTCAACCATCTAGGGTGCTCAAACACCCAAGAGTAACAAGATCCGCTAAGGATGAGTGGGGGAATAAAAAATCTCACGGTGGAAGTGTAGATCGGGGCCTTCTCAACCACTCCCGAGCAAATCAACAAGTTTGGTTGGCTAGGGAGTGAGATCGGGCGAAAATGGAGCTTGGAGCAATAATGGAGCTTTAATGGTGGAAGAGGTAGGTCAAAGGGGGGAAGAAGACACCCTTTTATAGTGGGGGGAACAATCCAACCGTTACCCCCCACTCAGCCCCGCAGAGAGCGGTACTACCGCGGGGGCAGGGCGGTACTACCGCTCATAAGCTGTACTACCGCGGAGGCAGAGCGGTACTACCGCTCACAAGCAGCACTACCGCCACTACTACCGCAGCTAGTACCGTAAAACCCGACACGAGAAAATGCGCACTCGAGTCGAGGCGGTAGGAGCACGGAGCCACAACGGTACTGTGGCTGAGGCCAACCAGCGGTACTACCGCTCCGAGGAGCGGTACTACCGCTTACTGAGCTTCAGCCGTACTACCGCTATACTGCAGCTAGTGCCGTAAAACCCGACACGAGAAAATGCGCACTCGAGTCGAGGCGGTAGGAGCACGGAGCCGCAGCGGTACTGCAGCTGAGGCCATAAAGCGGTACTACCGCTCCGAGGAGCGGTACTGCCGCTTAGTGAGCCTCAGCGGTACTACCGCTGTGGCCCGCGGTACTACCGCTGGGTCCAGGAAAAGACACAAAGGGGAGAAAAGAGAAGCTCCAGAGAGACGGAAAGAAAACGCTGGGTGTGACAAGAACGTGTACGTGTTGATTCCACCCAAACCATACCGAAGCAGATCCCCTCTTGATAGTACGGTGACTACTACGAAACTTAGTCCACCAACAATGTCACGAAGGAAGCTACACCGTCTTGAGTAGAGCGCCGAGGGGAAATAATCGTTTCATGCCGAAGGATGAATATCTGAAAGAACTCAAAGCACCCGATTAGTCCGCAAATGCATTGTCATCAATCACCAAAACACCGTAGGGATAAATATGCCCTTACAATCTCCCCCTTTTTGGTGGATTGATGACAATACGGGATTTGCACAGAAAAGAGTAATGACATAGAATGCAAGAGAACCCACGCCTCTAAAAAATAGACAGGCTCCCCCTAGATGTTGTGCACACTAGATAAGTGCTTTGGACTGCACGGCACACATACTAGGATCACGGCTCCCCCTATATTTTAGAGACCAACAACCTAAGCAAGATGTATGAGAACAACATATATGATAGGATAAGCATGCAAGCTATAAGATACCGAGGTGCATAACACATAGATAAGATAACAAAGGGAGCATATGTCTTACACCATATGTCTGGAACTTAGGTCTCACAAGCACAAAACCAAACAAAACCAACAACGAGAAAGCAAACGAACAACACAAAGACACACTCGCAAACACAAATCCCTAAACTCTCTCCCCCTTTGGCATCGAGACACCAAAAAGGGCAGAGAGGGACACTACGACTCCAGGTGATGGGCGAGGAAGGTCCTGAACATCACATCTCTGCATCTTCATCGTGGGTTGAAAAGTGCTCGGCATCGGAGTCGGTCCAGTGACAGTTCTGATGAATCCAGTCCTCCTCTTCAGTGATCTGTCCCTCAGACCCACTGACAACTGTGGCTCCCAACTGACGCATGATCTCCTTGTGGCGCGTCCTGGCATTCTTCTCCGCCACATGAGTCATGTACTGACCATGGGACTCCATGCAGAAGAGCTTCTTCATCTTGCGCTTGAGCTTCTGGGCCCAAGATGGTTCTGCACTGGAGTGGCTAACGTCCTCATCGTGGGCATCAGGAGCAGCCTCACCCTCAGTTCCCATGGCAGCAGCAGCAGCAGACGGGCCCCCCGTGGCAGCAGTAGCAGAAGGACCCCCTGTGTGAGGCGCTGACCAGTTGTCCTTCTTCCTCAGACGCTTGATCTCATGTGACACCAACTCTCCAGTTTCTAGAAGCACTCTGGGATAAGTCTGTGCCCAGGCCCTCTCAATGAGCCTCATGATGAAGGGACCATAGATAGGACACTTGCGCTCAGACACGGCAGATACAAGTTCAGACCACATGACATGAGAGATATCCAGGCTCTCTCCAGTGTTTGCTTCCTTCTCATGCTGACAGAAAAGGAGCATGTCCACGAGGTAGGAGTGAACCTGATCCAGATTCCCAATGCGAGGGAAGAGAGTCTCACGGAATATGCGATGAAGAATGTCCAGATACGGACACAGCTCATAGGTCTTCTTCTCAGTGACAGGGTGAACCTTCACAGTGCAGTAGGGCCAAAGGGCTTGCTTGTGGGTGGAAGTAACATGGTGGTGAGGACGGAAACCGACAGGAGTCTCAAGCCCGTTATCCACCACATCAAGTAACTCCATGAACGCCCGCCACTTGATAGAAAGCCGCTTGCCATTGGTCATCCAAGTCAGAGTCCTGTCGCTATCTGTTCCAAGATGGACGGTGGCATAGAATTGAGCCAACAAATCCGCATCGAAATCCTTGTTGAACTGCATGATCCTGAGAATGTTCAGCTGAGTGCACATCTGAAAGGCTTCTCCAAAGTACTCTGGATCCTTCTCCATAGCATCGGTGTCAATGGAGCGAACATCAACATAGAGATTCTTCTTGGCCTTGATCGCATCAAAGTAGATGGCAAACTGAAAATGGTTCCAGAACGGACGGTTGACCAAAGTGGGTTCTTGGTCCACCGTATAGGGGTTGCGGCGACGCTTCTCCCAAAACTCCTTGTTGTTCATCTCAGTCACAACCTTCCCTTTTGGCTTGTTGGCGGCTCGCTTCGATTGCTGAGGAGGTGGAGGAACAGTTGCAGAAGCACTTGCTGGAGGCGGTTGGGTGCTCGAGGAACCACCGGCAGGCTCTGAGGTCCGGTAGCGCTTGGAGGTGGCACGCCCGGGGTTGATACGGCGACCTTGCTGCTCGGAAATGTCATCACCTGGAGCCAAACACAAAAGGAGGAAAAACAACCAGAAGAAACGAGCATAAGCCAACAAACACAACAAAAAGATCAAGGGAAGGTAGGAGAATGATGGAAATTGGCATGCAGCGGTAGTACCGTGACCTGCCCGCGGTAGTACCGCCCCAAGCGGTAGTACCGCCCCAAAGGGAGCGGTAGTACCGCCCTAGGCAAAGCGGTAGTACCGCTCCAAAGGGAGCGGTAGTACGGCTTGAGGCGGATACACAGCAGTTTCAAAGCGCGAGGCGGTGAAACAGTGGTTTCCTACTACCGTGGACAGATCCGGCACTACCAGCCTACCAAATTCAAAAATATTCCTACCAAACATCAATCTAGATGATCTAGTTGCCTTCTCCAACCCACTCAAGCCTAGATTTAGCCAAAAATCTAGAGATGCAACCACCATTGCCCCTAAGCACAAGATCTAAAAGCAAGACCAAAAGAGAGAAGGAATGTGGGCAATACCGGCATCCATGGCAAGAGGACAAGGTGGGGATTGACTCCACCGAAGGAAATGGAGAGGAACGCCCCGGAGGAGGAGATCCACCGGAGCCCTTCCGCGGCGGAACGGTGCTGGAGAGAGGGAGAGGCAAGAGGGGGCGAGCGAATGGGTATGGGGGAGAAGAAACCTCCCCCTGCCCCGAAAAAACCCCCCTGGCCCCGCCCCGCAGTGGTAGTACCGCGCTGGGGAGCGGTAGTTCCGCACTGGTGTGGCGGTAGTACCGCTTACCACGGTAGTGCCGTCCATCACCAGCAGTAGTACCGCTTATCAGCGGTAGTACCGCTCGCCAGCAGCGGCAGTACCGCCCAGCACACCGCGGCAACTAGACTACATGGCTTAGCTCAAAAAAACCAGAAAACCCGCAACGAAAAGCAAAATAACACACCAGCAAGAGGCCAAGAAACCTCTCTTCAAGAGAGGGCGGTGGCCGAAGCCACCTATGTTTGAGTCAAGAGGTATGGCGCCGCGAAGATTTTAACCTTGGGCCCATGACCAAAACTCGTCTTTTGAGCACACGTGCCATCAACAATGGCTAAAGTGAAAGACTTGATCAATTTATGCATAATGGGGGGAGGGAGAGTTCATTGAGAGAACAACACTCCCCCTATGTCCATGCCTACACCTAAACTAGACAACAAATTGAGCGTGGTAGGGTGTGCACGGGTTCAAGCAACATTGCTCGAATCAATGATATTTAGCTCATGCCTTAACTCGCGAAATCTTGCTTCATCCAAGGGCTTCGTGAAAATATCTGCAAGGTTGTCATGAGTGTTAACATAGTTGAGCTCGATCTCTCCTCGCCTAATGTGATCCCGGATGAAGTGATACCGAATCTCAATATGCTTCGTCTTGAAGTGTTGCACCGGGTTGAGAGAAATCTTGATGGCACTTCCATTGTCACACCAAAGAGGCATTTTGTCACAAGTGACACCGTAATCCTTTAAAGTTTGCCTCATCCATAAGAGTTGTGCACAACAACTACCAGCCGCAACATACTCCACTTCAGTGGACGAGAGAGACACACAACTTTGCTTTTTGGAAGACCAACTTACCAACGAGCAACCAAGGAATTGGCATCCTCCGGAAGTGGACTTCCTATCCACTTTGTCTCCCGCCCAATCGGAATCCGAGTACCCTACAAGCTTGAAGTTTGATCCTCTTGGGTACCATAAGCCAAAGTTTGGGGTATGAGCCAAATATCGAAAGATTCATTTGACGGCCACATAGTGAATTTCCTTAGGTGCGGCTTGAAACCGTGCACAAATTCCCACACTCAACATGATGTCCGGTCTAGATGCACAAAGGTAAAGCAAGGATCCAATCATGGAACGGTATACCTTTTAATCCACCACTTTACCATTGGGATCTATATCAAGTTGGCACTTGGTGGGCATTGGGGTGGAAGCCGGCTTGACGTCACTTAGCTTGAATCTCTTGAGCATGTCTTGAGTGTATTTGGATTGATTGATGAAGGTTCCTTCTCTTTTTTGCTTCACTTCGAACCCTAGAAAGAACTTCAACTCCCCCATGGAGGACATCTCGAACTTTGAGGTCATGAGAGCGGCAAATTCCTCATTGAAAGCTTTGTTAGGAGAACCAAATATAATATCATCAACATATAATTGGCACACAAACAACTCCCCTTTGACCTTCTTAGTAAAAAGAGTGGGGTCGATTATCCCAACTTCAAACCCACGGTCTTGTAACAACTCGGTAAGGTGGTCATACCACACACGTGGGGCTTGTTTAAGGCCATAGAGTGCCTTATCGAGTTGATACACATGATCGGGAAAGTAGGGATCCTCGAACCCGGGGGGTAGCTTGACGTACACCAATTCATTAATGGGACCATTAAGAAAAGCACTCTTAACATCCATTTGATATAACTTAAAGTTATGATGAGAAGCATATGCAATCAACATGCGAATGGATTCAAGACGAGCAACGGGAGCAAAGGTTTCACCGTAGTCGATACCCTCGACTTGGGAGTAGCCTTGTGCTACCAAACGAGCCTTGTTGAGAATGATAATCCCATGGGCATCTTGCTTGTTCTTGAAGATCCACTTGGTTCCAATGACATTGTGGTTCCCCGTTGGCCTTGGCACCAATCTCCACACTTTGTTGCGCTCGAAGTTGTTGAGTTCTTCATGCATGGCATTGAGCCAATCCGGATCTTCGAGCGCCTCATAGACCTTATGAGGTTCCACACAAGAGACAAACGCGTGATGCTCGCAATAATTTGCTAATTGTCTACGAGTGCTTACCCCCTTTCTTAAGCTTCCAAGCACATTTGTCATGAGATGATCCTTGGTGGAGAGCTTGGAAGCAACTTTGGCGGCACGACGCTCTAATTCCTCCTCGGTGGTGAGTTGAGGAGCGGTTACTTGATCATCTTGAGCGTCGTCATGAACTTGTTCTTGGTCTTGAACTTGCTCGGGGGAGAGAACTTGACCTTGAGCATCACTTGGTGTGTCAACACCGTCTTGAGTATGATCTTGCCCTAGGTCTTGTTCATGAGGTTGAGGGCCTTCACTTTGTTCTTCGGAAGCATGTGGGCCTTGGGTTGGTGATGGCTCCACTTGAGTGGAGCATTGTCCTTCTCCTTCGGCCACAAGGGGTTCCTCAATGGGTAGGATGAAACCAACACCCATTCTTCTTATGGCTTGAGGAGGAATTTCATCACCTACATCACAAGTGCCACTTTGCTCCACTTGGGAGCCGTTATTCTCATCAAACTCCACGTTACACGTCTCCTCAATAAGTCCCGTGGATTTATTGAGGACACGGTAAGCATGAGAGTTTGTAGCATAACCAACAAATATGCCCTCATAAGCTCTAGCCTCAAATTTAGACAACCGAACACCTTTCTTGAGAATGAAACACTTACACCCGAATACCCGGAAGTACTTGAGGTTGGGCTTGTTACCGGTGAGTATCTCATAAGGAGTCTTGTTCAAACCCTTGCGGAGGTAGAGCCGATTTGATGCATGACACGCGGTGTTGATGGCTTCGGCCCAAAAGTTGTACGGAGACTTGAACTCCGCCATCATGGTCCTTGCCGCATCCATCAACGTCCGGTTCTTCCTCTCCGCAACACCGTTTTGTTGAGGGGTGTATGGTGCGGAATATTGATGCTTGATTCCCTCATCACTAAGAAATTCATCCAAGGTGTAGTTCTTGAACTCGGTGCCGTTGTCACTTCTTATTGTCAAGATCTTTGCATTGTGTTGACGTTGTGCTTCATTGGCAAAGTCAATGGCGGTTTGTTGGGTCTCGCTCTTCCTCTTGAAGAAATACACCCACGTGTACCTTGAGTAGTCATCCACAATCACCAAGAAATACTTTCTACCTCCAAGACTATCGAAGGATGGAGGCCCAAAGAGATCCATGTGAAGGAGCTCCAAAGGCCTCTTTGAATAAATGATAGTCGTGGGAGGGTGAGCCTTCTCATGTAGCTTTCCTTCGATACAGGCACTGCAAGCACGATCTTTAGCAAAACTAACATTCGTTAGTCCATGGACATGGTCCCCCTTTAGGAGACTTTGCAAAGATCTCATATTGACATGGGCTAAACGGCGATGCCAAAGCCATCCCACATCAACTTTAGCCATTAGGCATGTCGCGGTCTTAGTGGGTCGCTCCGAAAAGTTAATCACATATAGACCGTTCTCGACATGCCCAACAAAGGCTACTTTAAGAGTCTTGCTCCACAAGAGAGCCACGGTATCGATATCAAAGAAAGTGGCAAAGCCCATGATTGCAAGTTGACGAACGGAAAGTAAATTGTATGCAAGGGACTCAACAAGCATGACCTTCTCGATCGTGAGATCATGAGAGATGACCACCTTGCCAAGTCCCAATACCTTAGAAGATGAGGCGTCACCCCACTCGACATTGGTGGGCATAGATGGAACCTTGTGCACGTCCACCACCAAGTCCTTGCTTCCGGTCATATGATTTGTAGCTCCGCTATCGAGCAACCATGATCCACCACCGGAAGCAAACACCTACAAGAGATCAATGCTTGGTTTTAGGTACCCATTTTGTAATGGGTCCTTTGATGTTAGTAACAAGGGTCTTAGGAACCCAAATAGACCATTCAATGTGCTCATGAAGAGAACCAACAAATTTGGCATAAACATGCCCATCACTAGCACGGCACAACACATAAGAAGGATTAAAATCGCCGGCTTTGTTGGGTGAGGTGACATTGCCCTTCTTGACTTTGTTCTTCTTCTTCTCCTCGGGGACACTCTCTCCCGCCCTCACAAAGGTTTGCATGAGGGGAGGAGGTCGTTTGGTCTTGTCATTCTTCTTCTTGTTTTTGGAGTTGGGGACGTACCCAACCCCTTCCTTCGCCACACCTCCCTTTTGGTTGATCAAGAGATCATTGAGGTTCTTCTTGCCTTGTATGCAAGTCGCAAGGCCTCTCTCAAGTTGCTCCTTCAACTTAGCATTTTCCTCAACAAGATGTATATGCTCACAACACGGGTTAGTAGCATTTGCATTATCAATTAAAACCATATGAGGAAAAGTTGCTTTCTCCTTAGTTAGCTTCACTTGGAGTTGATCATGAGACTCCTTGAGACTAGCGTGAATACCCTTCAAGGCCGTGTGGGCCTTGTCAAGTATATCAAACTCCTCTTTGAGTCTAGCAAGATCAACTCCGAGTTTGGCCTTCTTGGAATCTAGCACACGAGAAACAACGAGGGCATGATCATAATCTTTCTCTAACTTAGCATGATCACCGTTGTATGACTCCTCAAGAGCCAAACGAAGACCACGCTCTTCCTCAAGAGCATTGAAAAGATCCGAAATCTCATCGGCATAGTCACGACTATGCCCTTCCATCTTTGAGATGGTGTCTTCGTGAGCCTCAATCATGTCATTGGCCTCACCAAGTTGTTCCAAGAGAGCAACAAAGTGCTTCTTGGATTTTCCCTTGAGTTTGCCCATAAAGGCCTCAAACTCGTTAGCCTCCACATTAGCTCCCTCAACTTCATTAATGCTCTCCGATGGGGAAGGATGATTAATGATGGTAGTTTTGATGTTGGAGGTTACCTTGTTGGTGGCTTTCGCCATGAGGCACTTGGCGTTGATGCTCTCGTTAGGTGAGTCGAAGAGAGACACTCATGACGTTGTGGCAATGGCGATGGAGGCCATGGCAACCAACTCATCATCTTCATCATCGTCATCATCCTCATTGTACTCTTCTTGCACAACCAAGGCCTTGGGAGGAGTCTTCTTGGTGAAGTTGTTCTTGTTGGGGAACGACTTGGCCTTGTCCTTTCGGATGAGTTTGCCACCATTGTATTCCCTCTTCTCATACGGGCATTCCGCAACGAAATGACTCACGTTGCCGCAATTGTAGCAAGTCCTTACACGTTGCTTGCCCCTCGTGCCACTCGAGGTGTTTTTGCTAAAGTTGTTCCTCGAGTTTTTCTTGCTCCAAAATTGCCTTGAAGCAAGTGCTATGTGTTCATGATATGCATACTTTGTATCTTCGGGGTTGCTCTCCTCCTCTTCCTCTTCTTCTTCTTCCACGGTGAGCTTGGCCTTCAAAGCAAGGTTAGGCTTCTTTCCCCGTTGAGAACAGAGCACCGCATTGTCGGCGGTCTTGTCCAAAATGTTCATGGCAACAAAATCATCCAACACCTCGCTTGAGGTCAAAGTGTGGAAGTCCGGTCTTTGGCGGATGACGGAGGACATGGCCTTGTGGTAGGGCATCATTGCCTTGAGGAATTTGCGCTTGATCCAATTGTCATCCGTGTCCTTGCTCCCGTGATCTCGTAGTGAGACCGCGAGTTTGGTGACTCTCCGATAAAGCTCACAAGGTTCTTCATCTTCCTTCATTGCAAACTCATCGGCCTCATCTTGTACCACTTCATAGTTGGAGCGTTGAATGCTTGCGCTTCCCCGGTAGAGAGACACGACACAATGCCATGCATCTTTGGCCAAGGCGAAGGGACGAAGATGAGGTAGGTCTTCGGGTGGAATTGCATCTTGAATGATGAAGAGAGCATTCTCATTGAATTGATTGTCCGCGGCTTCTCGAGGAGTGAAGTTGCTTGGATCATGTGGGTAGAAACCTTCTTCAATGATTCTCCAAAGGTTAGTGTTCACATGATTTAAATGACTTTTAAAGCGGTAAACCCAAGAATCAAAATCCTCATTTTTCACAATCTTAGGAGGAGGACCGGCATGATTCAAATGAGTAGAAGGAACCGGTCCACCATACACAAGTGGTGGTTCCACATGGGCAAAGATGCCGGTGCCATTCTTGCCACTAGAGGAAGGAGCCTTTTCACTACTAGCTTCCCCCTTGTCGGGGATAGCATCCGACACCTTGTTGGTGGGATCCCCCACTTTCAACGGTGCAGTGGATAGTTTAAGCCCCTCAAGAAATTTAGTAAACATGTTTTCAACTTCGGTCATCATGGAGGTTTTCAATGTCTCCAAGGCTACATTGAACTCCTCACGAGAGACCGAAGTTCCCCCATCGCCCGTAGACGAGATAGGATTCACACTGGAGTGTTCCTCCGCTCCGTCTACGGTATCAACCATACTCTTTGGACGGTAAAGTCCTTAATAAAGAGACGAGGCTCTGATACCAATTGAAAGGATCGATATGGTTGACTAGAGGGGGGGGTGAATAGGCAACTACCAATTTTTAGCTTTTCTTTACCAAATTAAACTTTGCATCAAAGTAGGTTGTCTAGATGTGCAACTAGGTGAACAACCTATATGATGCAACAACAACAAGCACACAAGCAAGCAAGGGAACAAACACTAAAGAGCTTGCACAAGTAAAGGTAAGAGATAACCAAGAGTGGATCCGGTGAAGACGAGGATGTGTTACCGAAGTTCCTTCCTTTTGAGGGGAAGTACGTCTCCGTTGGAGCGGTGTGGAGGCACAATGCTCCCCAAGAAGCCACTAGGGCCACCGTATTCTCCTCACGCCCTCACACAATGCGAGATGCCGTGATTCCACTATTGGTGCCCTTGAAGGCGGCGACCGAACCTTTACAAACAAGGTTGGGGCAAACTCCACAACTTAATCGGAGGCTCCCAACAAGACCACGAAGCTTCACCACAATGGAATATGGCTCCGAGGTGACCTCAACCGTCTAGGGTGCTCAAACACCCAAGAGTAACAAGATCCGCTAAGGATGAGTGGGGGAATCAAAAATCTCACGGTGGAAGTGTAGATCGGGGCCTTCTCAACCACTCCCGAGCAAATCAACAAGTTTGGTTGGCTAGGGAGTGAGATCGGGCGAAAATGGAGCTTGGAGCAATAATGGAGCTTTAATGGTGGAAGAGGTAGGTCAAAGGGGGGAAGAAGACACCCTTTTATAGTGGGGGGAACAATCCAACTGTTACCCCCCACTCAGCCCCGCAGAGAGCGGTACTACCACGGGGGCAGGGCGGTACTACCGCTCATAAGCGGTACTACCGCTCCCCCTCAGCGGTACTGCCGCGCTAGAAGAGAAGGGGCTGGGGCTGGGACCCAGAGCGGTACTACCGCGGAGGCAGAGCGGTACTACCGCTCACAAGCAGCACTACCGCCACTACTACCGCAGCTAGTACCGTAAAACCCGACACGAGAAAATGCGCACTCGAGTCGAGGCGGTAGGAGCACGGAGCCACAACGGTACTGCGGCTGAGGCCAACCAGCGGTACTACCGCTCCGAGGAGCGGTACTACCGCTTACTGAGCTTCAGCCGTACTACCGCTATACTGCAGCTAGTGCCGTAAAACCCGACACGAGAAAATGCGCACTCGAGTCGAGGCGGTAGGAGCACGGAGCCGCAACGGTACTGCAGCTGAGGCCATAGAGCGGTACTACCGCTCCGGGGAGCGGTACTGCCGCTTAGTGAGCCTCAGCGGTACTACCGCTGTGGCCCGCGGTACTACCGCTGGGTCCAGGAAAAGACACAAAGGGGAGAAAAGAGAAGCTCCAGAGAGACGGAAAGAAACGCTGGGTGTGACAAGAACGTGTACGTGTTGATTCCACCCAAACCATACCGAAGCAGATCCCCTCTTGATAGTACGGTGACTACTACGAAACTTAGTCCACCAACAATGTCACGAAGGAAGCTACACCGTCTTGAGTAGAGCGCCGAGGGGAAATAATCGTTTCATGCCGAAGGATGAATATCTGAAAGAACTCAAAGCACCCGATTAGTCCGCAAATGCATTGTCATCAATCACCAAAACACCGTAGGGATAAACATGCCCTTACACGGTCTCACGTAAGCGTACGTGTAAGGTTGGTCCGGGCCGCTTCATCCCACAATACCGTTGAAGCAAGATAAGACTAGTAGCGGCAAGAAAGTTGACAACATCAACGCCCACAACAAATTGTGTTCTACTCGTGCAAGAGAACCACACATAGACCTAGCTCATGATGCCACTGATGGGGAACATTGCAGAAAACAAAAAAATTTCCTACGGTTTCACCAAGATCCATCTAGGAGTTCATCTAGCAACGAGTGATCAGATTGCATCTACATACCTTTGTAGATCACGCGCGAAAGCGTTCAAAGAACGGGGATGAGGAAGGCGTACTCGACGTGATCCAAATCACCGGAGATCCTAGCGCCGAACGGACGGCACCTCCGTGTTCAACACACGTACGGTCAGCGTGACGTCTCCTCCTTCTTGATCCAGCAAGGGTAAGGAGAGGTTGAGGAAGATGGCTCCAGCAGCAGCACGACGGCGTGGTGGTGGTGGAGCTGCAGTACTCCGTCAGGGCTTCGCCAAGCTCTACGGAGGAGGAGGTGTTGGAGAGGGAGAGGGAGGCGCCAGGGCTTAGGTGTGGTTGCCCTCCCTTCCCCCCACTATATATAGGGCCAAGGGAGAGGGGGGGCGCAGCCTTGGCCCTTCCTCCAAGGAAGGGTGCGGCCAGGGAGGAGTCCAACCTCCCCAAGGCACCTAGGAGGTGCCTTCCCCCTTTAGGACTCTTCCTTTCCCTCATCTCTTGGCGCATGGGCCTCTTGGGGCTGGTGCCCTTGGCCCATATAGGCCAAGGCGCACACCCCTACAGCCCATGTGGCCCCCCGGGGCAGGTGGACCCCCGGACCCCTTTCGGCACTCCCGGTACAATACCGATAATGCGCGAAACCTTTCCGGTGACCAAAACAAGACTTCCCATATATAATTCTTTACCTCCGGACCATTCCGGAACTCCTCGTGATGTCCGGGATCTCATCCGGGACTCCGAACAACATTCGGGTTACTGCATATACATATCCCTACAATCCTAGCGTCACCGAACCTTAAGTGTGTAGACCCTACGGGTTCGGGAGACATGTAGACATGACCGAGATCGCTCTCCGGTCAATAACCAACAGCGGGATCTGGATACCCATGTTGGCTCCCACATGCTCCTCGATGATCTCATCGGATGAACCACGATGTCGAGGATTCAAGCAACCCCGTATACAATTCCCTTCGTCAATCGGTATGTTACTTGCCTGAGATTCGATCGTCGGTATCCCAATACCTCGTTCAATCTCGTTACCGGCAAGTCACTTTACTCGTACCGTAATGCATGATCCCGTGACCAGACACTTGGTCACTTTGAGCTCATTATGATGATGCATTACCGAGTGGGCCCAGTGATACCTCTCCGTCACACGGAGTGACAAATCCCAGTCTTGATCCGTGTCAACCCAACAGACACTTTCGAAGATACCCGTAGTATACCTTTATAGTCACCCAGTTACGTTGTGACGTTTGGTACACCCAAAGCACTCCTACGGTATCCGGGAGTTACACGATCTCATGGTCTAAGGAAAAGATACTTGACATTGGAAAACTCTAGCAAACGAACTATACGATCTTGTGCTATGTTTAGGATTGGGTATTTTCCATCACATCATTCTCCTAATGATGTGATCTCATTATCAATGACATCCAATGTCCATAGTCAGGAAACCATGACTATCTGTTGATCAACGAGCTAGTCACCTAGAGGCTTACCAGGGACATGTTGGTGTCTATTATTCACACATGTATTACGATTTCCGGATAACACAATTATAGCATGAATAAAGACAATTATCATGAATAAGGAAATATAATAATAATGCTTTTATTATTGCCTCTAGGGAATATTTCCAACAGAAAGCAACAAACAAACGAAACACATGACAACAACGAAAAACATGGAAGCCGTCTGGAGCATCGGTCTCGGGGCATTACACAGGTACAATTACCTCATCAAGTTCTACTTTCCTCCCACTCACTTCTTTCGAGAGAAACTCCTTCTCAAGAAAGGATCCATTCTTAGCAACGAATATTTTGCCTTCGGATCTGTGATAGAAGGTGTACCCAATTGTCTCCTTTGGGTATCCTATGAAGACACATTTCTCTGATTTGGGTTCAAGATTATCAGGTTGAAGCTTTTTCACATAAGCATCACATCCCCAAACTTTGAGAAACGAAAACTTGGGTTTCTTGCCAAACCACAGTTCATATGGTGTCGTCTCAATGGATTTAGATGGTGCCCTATTTAACGTGAATGCAGCCTTATCTAAAGCATAACCCCAAAATGATAGCAATAAATCAGTAAGAGACATCATAGATCGCACCATATCAAATAAAGTGTGGTTACGACGTTCGGACACACCATTACGTTGTGGTATTCCAGGTGGCGTGATTTGCGAAACTATTCCACATTGTTTCAAATGAAGACCAAACTCATAACTCAAATATTCACCTCCACGGTCAGATCGTAGAAACTTTATTTTCTTGTTACGATGATTTTCCACTTCACTCTAAAATTCTTTGAACTTTTCAAATGTTTCAGACTTATGTTTCATCAAGTAGATATACCCATGTCTGCTCAAATCATCTGTGAAGGTCAGAAAATAACGCTACCCGCCGCGAGCCTCAACACTCGTCGGACCGCATACATCAGTATGTATTATTTCCAACAAGTCAGTTGCTCACTCCATTGTTATGGAGAACGGACTCTTAGTCATCTTGCTCATGAGGCATGGTTCGCAAGCATCAAGTGATTCCAAAAGCCCATCAGGATGGAGTTTCTTCATGCGCTTTACACCAATATAACCTAAATGGCACTGCCAAAAATAAGTTGCACTATCATTATTAAACTTCTATCTTTTGGTTTCAATATTATGAATATGTGTATCACTACTATCGAGATTAAAAAAAAATAGACCACTCATCAAGGGTGCGTGACCATAAAAGATATTACTCATATAAATAGAGCAACCATTATTCTCTGATTTAAATGAATAACCGTCTCGCATCACACAAGACCTAGATATAATGTTCATGCTTAACGCTGGCACCAAATAAGAATTATTCAGGTCTAAAACTAATCCCGATGGTAGATGTAGAGGTAGCGTGCCGACGGCGATCACGTCGACTTTGGAACCATTTCCCACGCGCATCGTCACCTCATCCTTAGCCAATCTTCGTTTAATCTGTAGCCCCTATTTCGAGTTCCAAATATGAGCAACAGAACCTTTATCAAATACCCAGGCGCTACTACGAGCATTAGTAAGGTACACATCAATAACATGTATATCAAATATACCTTTCACTTTGCCATCCTTCTTATCCGCCAAATACATGGGGCAGTTCCGCTTCAGTGACCAGTCCCTTTGCAGTAGAAGCACTCAGTCTCAGGCTTAGGTCCAGACTTGGGCTTCTTCACTTAAGCAGCAACTTGCTTGCCATTCTTCTTGAAGTTCCCCTTCTTCCCTTTGCCCTTCTTCTTGAAACTGGTGGTCTTGTTAACCATCAACACTTGATGCTCCTTCTTAATTTCTACCTCCTCGGTGTTTAGCATCGCGAAGAGCTCGGGAATTGTCTTATCCATCCCTTGCATTTTATAGTTCATCACAAAGCTTTTGTAGCTTGGTGGCAGTGATTGAAGAACTCTGTCAATGGCACTATCATCAAGAAGATTAACTCCCAGTTGAGTCAAGTGGTTGTGGTACCTAGACGTTCTGAGTATATGTTCACTGACAGAACTATTCTCCTCCATCTTGCAGCTATAGAACTTATTGGAGACTTCATATCTCTCAATTCAGGCATTTGTTCGAAATATTAACTTCAACTCTTGGAACATCTCATATGCTCCATGACATTCAAAACGTCTTTGAAGTCCCGATTCTAAGCCATAAAGCATGGCACACTGAACTATCGAGTAGTCATCAGCTTTGCTCTGCCAGACGTTCATAACGTCCAGAGTTGCTCCTGCTGCAGGTTTTGCACCTAGCGGTGCTTCCAGGACATAATTCTTCTATGCAGCAATGAGGATAATCCTCAAGTTACGGACCCAGTCCGTGTAGTTGCTACCATCATCTTTTAACTTAGCTTTCTCTAGGAACGCATTAAAATTCAAGGGAACGGTAGCATGGGCCATTGACCTACAACAACATAGACATGCAAATACAATCGGGGTACTAAGTTCATGATAAATTAAAGTTCAATTAATCATATTACTTAAGAACTCCCACTTAGATAGACATCCCTCTAGTCATCTAAATGATCACGTGATCCATATCAACTAAACCATGTCCGATCATCATGTGAGATGGAGTAGTTTTCAATGGTGAACATCACTATGTTGATCATATCTACTATATGATTCACGTTCAACATTTTGGTCTTAGTGTTCCAAGGCCATATCTGCATATGCTAGGCTCGTCAAGTTTAACGCGAGTATTCTGCACATGCAAAACTGGCTTGCACCCGTTGTATGTGAACATAGAGCTTATCACACCCGATCATCACGTGGTGTCTCGGCACGACGAACTATAGCAACGGCACATACTCAGGGAGAACACTTATACCCTGAAATTTAGTGAGAGATCATCTTATAATTCTACCACTGTACTAAGCAAAATAAGCTGCATAAAACATAAACATCACATGCAATCAAAATATGTGACATGATATAGCCATGATCATCTTGTGCCTTAGTGCTTCACTTATATCTTTTTAGAGCATGGTGGTAGTTTTATTTTGAAGAAATTGCTGAACTCTCGATCTTCACTTATATTATTTTGAGAGTCTTTTAGAACAGCATAGTAATTTGCTTTGGTTATGAAATTAGTCCTAATATGATGGGCATCCAAGATGGTTACAATAAAAACTTTCATATAAGGTGCGTTGAATACTATGAGAAGTTTGATACTTGATGATTGTTTTGAGACATCAGGATGGTGATATTAGAGTCATGCTAGTTGAGTAGTTGTGAATTTGAGAGATACTTGTGTTAAAGTTTGTCATTCCCGTAGCATGCACGTATGGTGAACCGTTATGTGATGAAGTCGGAGCATGATTTATTTTTTGACTGTCTTCCTTATGAGTGGCGGTCGGGGACGAGCGATGGTCTTTTCCTACCAATCTATCCCCCTAGGAGCATGCGCGTAGTACTTTGTTTCGATAACTAATAGATTTTTGCAATAAGTATGTGAGTTCTTTATGACTAATGTTGAGTCCATGGATTATATGCACTCTCACCCTTCCACCATTGCTAGCCTCTCTACTACCGCGCAACTTTCGTCGGTACCATAATCCCACCATTTACCTTCCTCAAAACAGCCACCATACCTACCTATTATGGCATTTCCATAGCCATTCTGAGATATATTGCCATGCAACTTCCACCGTTCTGTTTATTATGACACGCTTCATCATTGTCATATTGCTTTGCATGATCATGTAGTTGGCATCGTATTTGTGGCAAAGCCACCATTCATAATTTTTCATACATGTTACTCATGAGTCATTGCACATCCCGGTACACCGCTAGAGGCATTCATATAGAGTCATATTTTGTTCTCAGTACCGAGTTGTAAGTAAATAAAAGTGTGATGGTCATCATTATCAGAGCATTGTCCCATGTGAGGAAAGGATGATGGAGACTATGATTCCCCCACAAGTCAGGATGAGACTCCGGACGAAAATAAAAAAAGAAAAAGAAAAAAGAGGCCAAAAAAAGAGAAAGCCCAAAAAAACAAAAAAATGAGAGAAAAAGATAGAAGGGGCAATGCTACTATCCTTTTACCACACTTGTGCTTCAAAGTAGCACCATGATCTTCTTGATAGAGAGTCTCCTATGTTGTCAGTTTCATATACTAGTGGAAATCTTTCATTATAGAACTTGGCTTGTATATTCCAATGATGGGCTTCCTCAAAATGCCCTAGGTCTTCGTGAGCAAGCGAGTTGGATGCACACCCACTTAGTTTATTTTTGAGCTTTCATATACTTATAGCTCTAGTGCATCCGTTGCATGGCAATCCCTACTCACTCACATTGATATCTATTGATGGGCATTTCCATAGCCCGTTGATATGCCTAGTTGATGTGAGACGTTCATAACATCCGGAGTTGCTCTTGCAGCGGGTTTTGCACCTAGCGGTGCTTCCAGGACATAATTCTTCTATGCAGCAATGAGGATAATTCTCAAGTTACGGACCCAGTCCTTGTAGTTGCTACCATCATCTTTCAACTTAGCTTTCTCTAGGAACGCATTAAAATTCAAGGGAACGGTAGCACGGGCCATTGATCTACAACAACATAGACATGCAAATACTATCAGGTACTAAGTTCATGATAAATTAAAGTTCAATTAATCATATTACTTAAGAACTCCCACTTAGATAGACATCCCTCTAGTCATCTAAATGATCACGTGATCCATATCAACTAAACCATGTCCGATCATCACGTGAGATGGAGTAGTTTTCAATGGTGAACATCACTATGTTGATCATATCTACTATATGATTCATGTTCGACCTTTCGGTCTCAGTGTTCCAAGGCCATATCTGCATATGCTAGGCTCGTCATGTTTAACCCGAGTATTCTGCACATGCAAAACTGGCTTGCACCCGTTGTATGTGAACGTAGAGATTATCACACCCGATCATCATGTGGTGTCTCGGCATGACGAACTATAGCAACGGCACATACTCAGGGAGAACACTTATACCTTGAAATTTAGTGAGAGATCATCTTATAATGCTACCGTCGTACTAAGAAAAATAAGATGCATAAAGGATAAACATCACATGCAATCAAATAAGTGATATGATATGGCCATCATCATCTTGTGCCTTTTGATCTCCATCTCCAAAGCACTGTCATGATCACCATCATCACCGGCTTGACACCTTGATCTCCATCGAAGCATCGTTGTCATCTCGCCAACTATTGCTTCCACGACTATCGCTACCGCTTAGTGATAAAGTAAAGCGATTACATGGCGATTGCATTTCATACAATAAAGCGACAACCATATGGCTCCTGCCAATTGCCGATAACTGTGTTACAAAACATGATCATCTCATACAAAAATTTATATAATCATGTCTTGACCATATCAAATCACAACATGCCCTGCAAAAATAAGTTAGACGTCCTCTACTTTGTTGTTGCAAGTTTTACGTGGCTGCTACGGGCTTAGCAAGAACCGTTCTTACCTACGCATGAAAAACCACAACGCGGTATAGTGATTGCTTTTTGATCTTTCGAAAGAACCCTGTTCATTGAATCTGATTCAACTAAAGTTGGAGAAACAGACACCCACTAGCCACATGTGTGCCAAGCACGTCGGTAGACCCAGTCTCGCGTAAGCGTACGCGTAATGTCGGTCTGAGCCGCTTCATCCAACAATACCGCTGAATCAAGAATCAACTAGTGATGGCGAGAAATATGTATATACCCACGCCCACAATTCCTTTGTGTTCTACTCGTGCATATAACATCTACGCATAGACTTGGCTTGAATGCCACTATTGGGGAACGCAGTATTTCAAAAAAATTCCCAAGATCACCCAAGATCTATCTAGGGATGCATAGCAATGAGAGGGGTGAGTATGTCTACGTACCCTCATAGACCGAAAGCGGAAGCGTTAAGAAACGTGATTGATGTAGTCGAACGTCTTCGTGATCCAACCGATCAAGTACCGAACGCACGACACCTCCGCGATCTGCACATATTCAGCTCGGTGACGTCCCTCGTACTCTTGATCCAGTTGAGGCCGAGGGAGATTGTCTTCAGCACGACGGCGTGTTGATAGTGATGATGAAATTACCGACGCAGGGCTTCGCCTAAGCACTACGACGATATGACCAAGGTGTGTATCTATGGAGGGGGGCACCGCACACGGCTAAAACAATTGTCAACTTGTGTGTTTATGGGTGCCCCCCTCCCCCGTATATAACGAAGGGGAGGGCGACGGCCGGCCCACATGGTGCGCCCCCAAGGGGGGATTCCTACTCCTACTAGGAGTAGGTTTCCCCCTTTTCCTAGTCCTAATAGGAGGGAGAAGGAAGGGGAAGAAGAGAAGAAGGAAAGGGGGGCCGGACCCCCTCCCAATTCGTATTGGGCTTGGGGGTGCGCCCCCACCTCTTGGCCGCCTCCTCATTCTTCCACTAAAGCCCATGTAGGCCCATTAAGCCCCCGGGGGGTTCCGATAACCCCCCGGTACTCCGGTATATGCCCGAACTCATTCGAAACCATTCTGGTGTCCAAACATAACCTTCCAATATATCAATCTTCATGTCTCGACCATTTCGAGACTCCTCGTCATGTCCGTGATCACATCCAGGACTCCAAACTACCTTCGGTACATTAAAACACATAAACTCATAATACCGATCGTCATTGAACGTTAAGCGTGCGGACCCTACGGGTTCGAGAACTATGTAGACATGACCGAGACTCATCTTCGGTCAATAGCCAATAGCGGAACCTGGATGCTCATATTGGTTCCTACATATTCTACGAAGATCTGTATCGGTCAAACCGCATAACAACATATGTTGATCCCTTTGGCATCGGTATGTTACTTGCCTGAGATTCGATCATCGGTATCATCATACCTAGTTCAATCTCGTTACCAGCAAGTCTCTTTACTCGTTCCGTAATGCAACATCCCGTAACTAACCCATTAGTCGCATTGCTTCCAAGGCTTATGGTGATGTGCATTACCGAGAGGGCCCAGAGATACCTCTCCAACAATCGGAGTGACAAATCCTAATCTCGATCTATGCCAACTCAATAAACACCATTGGAAACACATGTAGAGAATCTTTATAATCACCCAGTTACGTTGTGACATTTTATAGCACACTAAGTGTTCCTCCGGTATTCGAGAGTTGCATAATCTCATAGTCATAGGAACATGTATAAGTTATGGAGAAAGCAATAGCAATAAACTAAACGATCATAATGCTAAGCTAATGGATGGGTCAAGTCAATCACATCATTCTCTAATGATGTGATCACGTTCATCAAATGACAACCCATGTATATGGCTAGGAAACTTAACCACCTTTGATTAACAAGCTAGTCAAGTAAAGGCATACTAGTGACACTATGTTTGTATATGTATTCGCACATGTACAAAGTTTCTGGTTAATACAATTCTAGCATGAATAATAAACATTTATCATGATATAAGGAAATATAAATAACAACTTTATTATTGCCTTTAGGGCATATTTCCTTCAACTTGGACTCCCGGTCCAAGTAGGATTCGCCCACCCCCCCTTTCCTATTCCAACTAGGAGAAGGAGGGAAGGAGGAAGGGGAAAGAAGGAAGGAGGGGGGCACCGCCCCCACCCCTTGTCTAATTCGGATTGGCAAGGGGGGCGCCACCTCCTGGCCGGCCCTCTCTCTTCTCCACTAAGGCCCATGGTGGCCCATTAACCTCCAGGGGGGTCCGGTAACCCCCATTATTCCGAAACTTATCCGAATCAACCCGAACCATTCCGGTGTCCGAATGTAACCTTCTAGTATATGAATATTTACCTCTCGACCATTTTGAGACTCCTCGTGGTATCCGTGATCTCATCCGGGACTCGAAACAAACTTCGGTCATCAAATCACATAACTCATAATACAAATTGTCATCGAACGTTAAGCGTGCGGACCCTACGGGTTCGAGAACTATGTAGACATGATCGAGACACATCTCTGGTCAATAACCAATAGCGGAACCTGGATGCTCATATTGGCTCCTACATATTCTTCGAAGATCTTTTATCGGTCAAACCACATAACAACATACCTTGTTCCCTTTGTCATCGGTATGTTACTTGCCCGAGATTCGATCGTCGGTATCATCATACCTAGTTCAATCTCGTTACCGACAAGTCTCTTTACTCGCTCCGTAATACATCATCCCATGACTAACTCATTAGTCACATTGCTTGCAAGGCTCATAGTGATGTGTATTACCGAGAGGGCCCAGAGATACCTCTTTGATACACAGAGTGACAAATCCTAATCTCGATCTATGACAACTCAACAAACACCATCGGAGACACCTGTAGAGCATCTTTATAATCACCCAGTTATGTTGTGACATTTGATAGCACACAAGGTGTTCCTCCAGTATTCGGGAGTTGCATAATCTCATAGTCAGAGGAACATGTATAAGTCATGAAGAAAGCAATAGCAATAAAACTAAACGATCATTTTGCTAAACTAACAGATGGGTCTTGTCCATCACATCATTCTCTAATGATGTGATCCCGTTCATCAAATGACAACACATGTCTATGGTTAGGAAACTTAACCATTTTTTATTAACGAGCTAGTCTAGTAGAGGCATACTAGGGACACTCTGTTTGTCTATGTATTCACACATGTACTAAGTTTCCAGTTACTACAATTCTAGCATGAATAATAAACATTTATCATGATATAAGGAAATATAAATAACAACTTTGTTATTGCCTCTAGGGCATATTTCCTTCACTAATGGCCTTCTTCAATGGGCAAGATCTAACAAGGCCCAAGTCACTTGAAGAAAATAATCTTGGCCGAATTCTTGACTTGTTTTTCCCTTCTTCTTGTTAATCTTGGACTTCTTCTTCTTATTGGAGTTGAATCCAAGTCCACCTTTGTCATTGGGGGATTTTTGCACACTCAAGATATTGTTGAGTGTGGACTTCTCTTCATCACATTTCCAAGTCTTTCTTTAATGAAGTGACTTGGGCCTTGATCTCTTTGATTTCCTCTACATGGTTAGTCTCAACACAAGTACTAGAGGGAGTATAAGCTTCATTGTTAGAGCAACAAGGCAAGGAGAGCAATTCATCACAAGATGTACTAACATTGTGAGTAGATGAATTACAAGGACTAGCACATGGCAAGATAGCATTTTGACTTAATTAGTGCTAGTATCCACATGAGACTCACTAGATGTTACCTTGATAATCATAGCCTCATGAGCTATCTTTAGCACATTATGGGATACTAGAAGATCATCATGAGAGCTTGTGAGCTTTACATGACTGTCTTCCAATTTCCTATAATTGCTATATAACAACTCAAGTTGAGCCCTTAGCTCAACATTCTCCTTCAAAATGGATGCTTCATAGGATGTAGAGTTATTAGCACAAGCATCCTCATTAACAACAAGAGGAGAAGACAACTTGGCAAGCTCTTTTGAATATGAAGCTTTAAGTTGAGCATGAGACTCAGTGAGTTTGATGAGCTCACTCTTAATGACCCTTGAGCCATTTTCGAGGTGCTCAAAGTCCTCAAGGAGTTTAGCATGCGCAAATTCAAGCTTCTCATTTTTAGTTTCAAAATAATTGGCCACCTCAAGAGCTCTATCATGAGATTCCCTCACTCTGGATAATTCTAGAGCAAAAGTCTCCTCAAGAGATTCCTTGGTGGTTTGTTCAAGTTCAAGAGCTTGAGAGAGGTCAGCGATCTCATTAGCGTAATCACGCTCATGACCTTCCATTTTCTCAATGGTGACCTCAAGCTCCTCTAGATGAGATTCCAACTCCTCAATGTATTTCTTGCCCTCAATGGCAATAGACATGATTTCCATGAAGTTGGAAGAGAAATTTTATTCTTATGAAGAGATTTAAAATCATTTCCCCCTTAATTTTTAAGGAGGCAACATTATCATTCTCTTCATGATTATCAACATCATCATCATTCTTATCATCATCAATATCATCACAAGATATATTGGGATTCAAAGTGGGAGATACCTTTGAAGCCTTAGCCATAAGGCAAAACGCAATAGATGATGATGTAGGATCCCTTGAAGCAAAATTCAAGACCACGTCTTATTCCATGGGGTGTTGGGTCTCCTCTACATTGTTAGCACGACAATTCGAGGAAATAGATGCATTTTTATCATGGCAACAAGATATCGCAAGCATATCATCATGAGATTTAGTCAAGCAATTTCTACATGATATGCAAGGACTATCAACGCAAGCATGTGAAACATCTAGAGTGCTCGAAGTGTTAAGGTCCAAAGATGAAGCATTGCAATAAGATAGTGATGAAGGATCATCAACAATAAGTCCACTATCATTATTGCAATGAACACCACTACTCACCATATCATTACCTTGTGGCAAACCACATGTAGGTGAAGTAGAAGAAGTTGAGAATACTGTACGACCGGAGGTGGAGGGAGGACAATCATCCCCTCCAAACTTGGATGCGCCATATTTATCTTGAAGCTTTGTCCACAACTCATGAGCATCCCGGAACGGCATGAGTTCAAATATAACTAAATTGCTCAAAGCATCGAAAAGCACATTAGAAGCTTTAGCATTGAGATAAGAGTTTTTATCATCCTCGAAAGATAATCTTTTGGGATCCTTTGGAGGAGAAAAACCCATATCTACAATTCGCTCTAAATTTGGGTCCACGACCCTAAAGAGATTAAGCATGCGAATTACCCAAACATCAAAATTTGTGCCATCGAAACTAAGAGTGTGAGAGAATCCTAATCCCCTAGTCGACATCTTTACTCTCTAGGCGGTTAAGCCTAACAAAGAGAGACGAGGCTCTGATACCAATTGAAAGATCATGGATGTCGCCTAGAGGGGGGGTGAATAGGCGTTTTAAAATAATTACGGTCCGTGACCCTAAAGAGATTAAGCATGTGAATTACCCAAACATCAAAATTTGTGCCATCAAAACTAAGAGTGTCAGAGAATCCTAAACCCCTAGTCGACATCCTTACTCTCTAGGCGGTTAAGCCTTATAAAGAGAGACGAGGCTCTGATACCAATTGAAAGATCGTGGATGTCACCTAGAGGGGGGTGAATATGCGCTTTAAAATAATTACGGCTTGAACAAATGCGGAGTAAACCTAGCGGTTAATTTGTCAAGCACAAAACCTACAACAACTAGGCTCACCTATGTGCACCAACAACTTATGCTAAGCAAGATAAACTACTAGGTGATAGCAAGATATATGACAGGAAACAATATGGCTATCACAAAGTAAAGTGCATAAGTAAAGGGCTCGGGTAAGAGATAACCGAGGCACGCGGAGACGATGATGTATCCCGAAGTTCACACCCTTGCGGACGCTAATCTCCGTTTGGAGCGGTGTGGAGGCACAGTGATCCCAAGAAGCCACTAGGGCCACCGTAATCTCCTCACGCCCTCGCACAATGCAAGATGACGTGATTCCACTAAGGGACCCTTGAGGGCGGTCACCGAACCCATACAAATGGCAACCCTTGGGGGCGGTCACCAACCCGTACACTTCGGCAACCCTTGGGGGCGGTCACCGAAACCCGTCAAACTGCCCGGGGCGATCTCCACAACCTAATTGAAGACCCCGACGCTTGCCCGGAGCTTTACACCACAATGATTGAGCTCCAAACACCACCAACCGTCTAGGGCACCAAGGCATCCAAGATGAACAAGCTCAAGGGTACCAAGAACCCAAGAGTAATAAGCTTCTCAACTTGTAACTTCCATGTGTCACCGTGTAGAACTCAAACCGATGCACCAAATGTAATGGCAAGGGCACACGGAGTGCCCAAGTCCTTCTCTCCCAAATCCCACCAAAGCAACTAATGCTAGGGAGGAAAATGAGAGGAAGAATGAAGAAGAGAACACGAAGAACTCCAAGATCTAGACCCCAAGGGGGTTCCCCTCACTTAGAGGAGAAAGTGATTGGTGGAAACATATATCTCCTCTCTCTTCCCCCCCCCCCCAAAACTAGCAAGAATGCATGGAGGGATTGAGAGATAGCAAGCTCGAAGAAGGTCAACAATGGGGGAAGAACACGAGCTTAAGAGATAAGGTTCATTGGGAAAGAAGATCCTCTTTTATAGGTGGGAAAAAATCCAACTGTTATGCTCACAGCCGGCACAGAGCGGTACTACCGCTAGGGGTAGAGGTACTACCGCTAACGGTAGCGGTACTACTGCTTGCGAGCGATACTAAAAAATACATCTGTGCCTACCACCGCTGGACTTAAGACGAGTTTTTGGTCTGGAGCGAAAGTAGCCACATAAGTAGCCGCGATAGTACCGCTCCTGTGACGCCCCAAGACCGGAGCTTCAGATGCCTTCCTTGATTTCCGAGTTTTCGTCGTGTGTTTTTTTTGGTTCGTTGATTTCTTCATTGCATCATGTGCATTGCACCATCTTGTTGTTTCCATGGCCATCATGTGCATTGTCATATTCATGCATGTTGTTTTGTTGCATGCTCCATGTGTGGTTCTTGCACCGTCACTCCTCCTTCCCTCCCTTTCTTCCATTTCTGCCAGTGCCATTTTCCCTTCTCTTTTGATGTTCATCTCTGCCCCAATATTCTAACACCATGTACCTAGCCTCTCTATCAAATTTCATCTTAATTGAAATTGTTTTGGTTAGGGTTTAAAATGGTTCAAGTTTGAATTTAATTCAAACTTGAATTATTTTTTACTTCCTTTAAAAATCTCCAAACCAATTTTGTTAAATAGAGCACATTTTCAGGATCATGAGAATATTTTTATATTTCTCTAGTTCCTCTCCTTTTTTCCCTGCTCTTCCCTTTTGTATTTCTGTCTGTAGTAATGGAAAAAGATTTTAGAGAGACAGAGAGAGGAAGAGAGATTCTAGAGCAGTCCTCCAGGCCGGCCCATCTTTCCCCGCAGCCCACTAGACCGGCCCACCTCCTCCTTAACCTAGTGCCAGGGAGCTTCTCCCCTCGCGCCGCCACACGGAGAGCGTTGCCTGATCCCATCGCTCGTTACCCTCGTCTCTCCCTCACCTTCTCCCTCGCGCTGCACCCACAGGAACCACGCATCGCGCCCGATCCTCCCCAGTGCCGCTTGAAGCATGCGCGTCCTTTCTCCTCCTCCGCATGAAGCCCTGCGCAGCCGCGCGCCCCTGCCATCCCCACTGTTGTCGCCTCCCTCTGCTCTACCCCGCCCCTGCGCCTCCTCCATGGCCTTCCTTCCTTGCCTCCATGGACGCAAGGGTCGAGCTCGCCGCCCTGCCGCGTCACAAGGGACGCCGGCACCGCAGCCTGCCGGGCCTCCCTGCATCATCCTCGCCAGACCTGCTCCGTCCTCCGCCTTCTCCCTCCTCGCAGGTCCTCCGCTGCTGCAGCACCATCACCATCTCGCCAGCCGGCGGCCTCAAGCATGTCCGTGCCACCTCCATCCAGACCCGTCCGACCCCGCGCGCCCCTGCCGGCCTCACCGGAATTCGTCAAGTTCAGCGCCGCATCGCGCCTGCTTCGCAGCGAGCCTCCCCTCGCGTTGACCTCTTGCCTCTGCCCTCGTTCGAGGAGATGACGACGGGCATCCCGTGCCGTTCCTAACCCTGCCAAGCTCTGCCTCGTCTGCAACAATAACCAGAGCACCAAGCGGCCCTCGCGCACCTCTAGCGAAGTGCCTGCTTCGCCAACCGGCCGTCCCCTGCTCAAGTCGCCAAAAAAGCTGCAGCTACCGTTTTCCGTAGATTTGCCAAGTACCACGACGACGCGTCATGTTCATCTACCGCCATCTTCGGAGCCGCTAAGAACGGCAAGTACCTCGGCAAGTACCTCGATGCCCGATGCCTAGAACGACTACCGTCGCCGAAGACCCATGAACCTAAAACTTCAAGTTCAACTATGTCACAAGAACAAGGCCGGCGGGTCCGAAGACCCCATGTACCACAACAACCACGAAGGGATTCGAATTCGTCAAGTTCATCTTCAAAACGTGTACCCCTACACCGCAACGAAACGCCGAGTTCCTCTTCGAACGTGTGTGCCCTTACCGTCGACCCCGTGGATGTCAACTTCCGTGGCCGAAGACCCGTGTACAACTACCGTTGCCGTGTATGACTACTTCCGCTACGAGCGTCCCGAGAACGTCTACTTCCACTACTTTGCACCGAACTCAAACCGCTCCGTAAACGCACCTTTGGAAGGTATAACCCCGAGACGACCATCCGAGAACGATTGCTTGTGTTGTATGAGTTGCACCCTTTGTCTGCACCATGTTCGTAGTGTCTCTCGCTTCCATGCCATCGACTCATGGGACACCCGGTATCCGGGAATGCCCCACCATCTTTTGCACACATCCGCACACTTCTCCGTTGCATCGGTATCTCAATCGAGTTACCGGAACCGGAACATTGTTGTGGCACCGTTTTTGTTATCGTTGTCGTGGCACCCCTTTTCTTTCCACCACAGTGACAAATGTTTCATAATACTCTTGTCAACTTTTAATAAAAATTGCATAAACTTGAACATGTCATCCGCATCATGATAATAACATTTAAAATGTTTAAATTGTTGCTTGCTTTAATATTGCTATTTGACATATGGGGAGTTACCGGAATTGTTGTTGTTGTTGTTTCCGGCCTCATTTAAAATGCCTAACTATGTATTCTACTCATGTTTCACCTCTTGCCATGTTTAACAACATTTAATATTGTTGGGTACCTAAACGAGAGAGAACTAAATAATTGATGTGGTGTTTCGCCAATATGCAACTCGTTGCATATTGAGCTCCACTTAACTTGTAGTTTTGTTTGTGCACTTTGCCATGCCATGCTTCATTAAACCGGACATGCATCATACTTGGTTGTGCATCATGCCATGTTTATGTGATGGTTGTTTACTATGTTGTTTGCTTCTTTCCGGTGTTGCTTCTTCGGGTTGGTTCCGTTAACGTCACGTTTGTGAGGATTCGTTCGACTACGTCCGTTTTTCTTCTTCGTGGACTCGTTCTTCTTCCTTGCGGGATCTCAGGCAAGATGACCATACCCTCGAAATCACTTCTATCTTTGCTTGATAGTTGCTCGCTCTATTGCTATGCCGCGATACCTACCACTTGCTATATCATGCCTCCCATATTGCCATGTCAAGCCTCTAACCCACCTTTCCTAGCAAACCGTTGTTTGGCTATGTTACCGCTTTGCTCAGCCTCTCTTATAGCGTTGCTAGTTGCAGCTGAAGATGGAGTTTGTTCCTTGTTGGAACATGATTATTGTTGGGATATCATTATTAAATCTTGTTTACCTTAAAGCACCTATATACTTGGTAAAGGGAGGAAGGCTCGGCCTTATGCCTGGTGTTTTGTTCCACTCTTGCCGCCCTAGTTTCCGTCATACCGGCATTATGTTCCTTGATTTTGCGTTCCTTGCGCGGTTGGGTTATAATGGGAACCCCTTGACAGTTCGCTTTGAATAAAACTCCTCCAGCAAGGCCCAACCTTGGTTTTACCATTTGCCACCTAAGCCTTTTTCCCTTGGGTTCTGCAGACTCAAGGGTCATCTTTATTTTAAACCCCCCCCCCCCACCCGGGCCAGTGCTCCTCTGAGTGTTGGTCCGAAATGAGTAGACTGCGGGGCCACCTTGGGGCAACTTGAGGTTTGGTTTTACTCATAGGATGTCTCATTCGGTGTGCCCTAAGAACGAGATACGTGCGACTCCTATCGGGATTTGTTGGCACATCGGGCAGCTTTGCTGGTCTTGTTTTACCATTGTCAAAATGTCTTGTAACTGGGATTCCGAGTCTGATCGGGTCTTCCTGGGAGAAGGAATATCCTTCGTTGACAGTGAGAGCTTGTGATGGGCTAAGTTGGGACACCCCTGCAGGGTTATGAACTTTCGAAAGTCGTGCCCGCGGTTATGGGCAGATGGGAATTTGTTAATGTCTGGTTGTAGAGAACTTGAAACTTAATTTAATTAAAACGAATCATCCGCGTGTGTAGCCGTGATGGTCTCTTCTCGGCGGAGTCCGGGAAGTGAACACGGTTCTTGTGTTATGTTTGAACGTAAGTAGTTTCAGGATCACTTCTTGATCACTTCTAGTTCACGGTCATGCTTTGCTTCTCTTCTCGCTCTCATTTGCGTAAGTTAGCCACCATATATGCTAGTGCTTGCTGCAGCTCCACCTCATTACCCTATTCTACCCATAAGCTTAAATAGTATTGATCTCGCGGGTGTGAGATTGCTGAGTCCCCGTGACTCACAGATTACTTCCAAAACCAGTTGCAGGTGCCATTGATACTAGTGCAGATGACGCAGCCGAGCTCAAGTGGGAGCTCGATGAAGATCGTGTTCGTTGTGTTGTTTCATTTCCAGTTGATCAGTAGTGGATCCCAGTCGGGGCGATCGGGGATCTTTTGCATTAGGGGTGGTCTTTCTTTATTTTGGTTCCGTAATCGGACCTTGATTGTATTCTGGATGATGTAATGCTATATTTATGTATTGTGTGAAGTGGCGATTGTAAGCCAACTCTTTATCCCATTCTTATTCAGTACATGGGATGTGTAAAGATTACCCCTCTTGCGACATGCCTACTATGTGGTTATGCCTCTAAGTCGTGCTCCGACATGTGGGAGATATAGCCGCATCGTGGGTGTTACAAGTTGTTATCAGAGCCTTCCCCAACTTAGGAGCCCCCTGCTTGATCGAATCGCTGGCATTGTTGAGTCTAGAAAAAATATTTAGAGTCTTATAGGATTATATATATCGGAGAGTAGGATTCTTTTTACTCCTCAGTCCCTTCGTCGCTCTGGTGAGGCCTCCTGACGTAGAGTTTTGACTCTTCTCCTCTCAAATTTCATGAAAAAAATTTAGGATCACGCGGGTATCTTGGAATCGTTTCGATGGTTTTGTGACGAGAACATTGTTCTTGGTGCCTCCTGACATTTAGGGGTTGCGGAAGTGTCCCGGGGACTTGAGCTCCGAGGTGTTGTCGTCACAATTTTATCGTTGCAGTTCTGGAATACCTGAGTTTCGCCGGCATCGAAAATCTCTTTTATGCAGTTGTTGGTGAGATAACCTCGACGCCACCCAGTACTGGGGCGGGAGTTCGGGAGTACTGCCATAACTCGTATAACGGATGTTTTTCGAAGGTTGAGGCAAAATGATTTCCGTAGGTTTCTTGATTATGTGTTAAAGGATGGATACAGCTGGATGTAGGATTTGTTAGTTTTGGGTGAGATATTATGCTTCCCCTGTATCCCCAACACCTGATTGCATAACTAGAAAGTTTCAGGAGTTTATAAGTGGGAATTCAAGTAGCTCCTAGAATAATCTTTCCAATAGACACATGATACGATATGGGATCTATCATATGTTTGTTTCCGGCTTATTCTGCAAGCCAAACTATTGTTTTGTTTTAAGTTGTGGTATTCGAGTTGCTTCGAAGTCAAATGTTGATTCCATACCTTTCCTAAGCGGTGTTCTCATATCCCTATGTGAACATTAATCCTTCTTATTTATCGAGATTGTCATCCCAATTCTATTTTCAACCGGTGCGCTTCTCTTCGAGATGATCCCATCATTCTTCCCATCTGTAAGATCTATTATCAGTTCTTCTCAACGGTGTTGTTCCATCTGCCCAAGTTGTCTTTGTTTTTCCAGCCCTCCCACCCTTTTTCTTCAAGGACTCAGATTTCTGAATCAAGTATACATCTTTTGGGTGTGAAGTTTCTTCATTCTTTTCAATCAATGTTCTTACCCGGTGGTTCTCGTGAAGATGCTCTACAAGTTCATCATTATTCGTTCTCTTTCTTCTCCGGTGGATTCAATTCAAGCTTTGCTGATCATATCCCTTTTCCTTGTTTCAAATATTTTTCCCATACCAGTGCACCTCTTAATCATCCACTCCTCGCTACTCAATTGTTCCGGAGTGCTGAAGATATCTCGAAGATTCGTGTTTTCCATTCTTAATCCGTTCAAGATATTTCGAGATTGTTATCTCATTCAAGCCATTTAATTCAACCGGTGCATTCTCTTTTTCAAGTAATCGTTCAACGGTGTTTCTTTTGAGTGGGCCCTAACCCACAGGTCTTTTCCCAGGATCTTACCTGACTCTTCTTATTTTGCCGGAGCTATTCTCAAATCTTTCAAAGTGTGACATAAGAATGAATTTTCATCAGTCAGGTGCCTTTCTCCAAGATCTTTCAAATTCATTTATTGTTGTTTCAACCTTTCTATTCTTTATTATCCCGGAGTATCCCAACAATTCATGGTGGTGTTTCTCGTGTTCATTCTTGGATTTGAAGACCGAAGAAGATTTTTTCTCTCAATCTTGCTCCATTCTCTTCAAGATTCATGGTTCTAGTTTGTTGTCGTCCTCTCATAATTACTTTTGATTGTGAGAATTCTTTTCATCCATCCGGAGCATTTCATGAGTTGTTTTCATTTCTTTCCTACGGAGCCCATCATCTCAGAATTATTCATTCCAGCTTTCAGCTCTCATTCCCCAAATCTTACCGCTGCATCATTCAAATTTCCCTAATCAACTCAGGATCTCTTTGGTCTCATGTATCTAAATCCCCTCAAGTATATTCATTCATTCTCCAATTCTTCCCGGTGATTTGTGCCTTTGCTACTTTCATTTTCAATTCTTACGGTGGTTCGTTCAAGGGTTCTCCTCCTTGGTTATCATATCAATTCATTCGTTCTTTCCAATCCTAACGGTGGTTCGTTGAAGTCTTTTCTCAAGTTTTGCGCTATATCTATCTTAATCCTTTCTACGAGAATAAGTAGTATGCAAAATCCTTTGCTTGTCATCAATTTAAATTGGTGAAGGATAAGCATAATGTAATTCTTATTCTTGTTTCATCCAAGTGATTAATTCCTTATTCCTGAGGTTCATCAAATTCTCGGTTTCAATTGTTTCATCTTTCTTTTCCCGAGTTCCAAGTTTTTTCCGCATTATCTCATCACGAAGCTCCATTTAATCAATTCAAGGGTTCATCTTATTATTTTCATCTTTCACTTCTTTTGATCATTCTTTCATTACCGGAGTTCTTCATGGAGGCTCAACATGGTGGTTCGTCAAGGTTTCCTTACATTCTCGATTTGTTCTTCAAGATTTCTACCGGAGTTATGATATGCCAAGCTATACTCTAAAATAAACATGGTGCTCAACACATGTTTTGTTTTGAGGAGTTCAAGCATTGTTTATCTTGCATTTGGAAGTGCAATTCTTTCTACCTTATCATTTGAGGTGGTGTTATGTCATTCTTGATAATTTCCCTTCGGGTTTCATGATTCACAAGTTTTCAAAGAGTGACATATTTAAATCCATCATTTTCTCTTCGCTCAAGAGATTTTTTCAACCAACCAATCCTTTTGTCGGAGTTATCTTGGTATAGATTTCACCTAAAGCCTTCCACTGGGAATGTTGCTCCTTGTGGTGATTACCTATGATCCAAGTTTTATCCTTATAACCTCGGTGGAATAAGCTTTCTATTCTTTTCTAGCTCTCAATCAAATCTATTGTTTCCATTAGTGGCGGAATTTCACCTCATAGTTTTGAGATGTTCTCCATAAGCCCACTACAAGCTTACTCTTTTCGTTGTTGGTTTTCCAACAACTACGTTCGACCCTTCTCCTAAAGATGCTTTCAAGCTCATTCGAGGTAGAAGATATTGTTTTCCCCTTGTTCATTCCATTCCATCCTCTCTTTTCTTCCGGAGGCATTGTGATGTTGCTCTCTTCAACCCATCTTCTTGTTTTTTCAAGATCATTTTCTTTCCTTTGCTTATCCATTTAACCGGCGTGTTGTGTCCTCTGCTCAAGTCCTTTTCATCCTATCAAGTCTTGCATCTCTTTTCAACTGGAGTGCTGTCCGAATTTGTTCTTCCTTGTTTATCTTTTCTAACGGAGTGTTTTCAACTTTCTTCATCTTTGTTGTTTTCTTTCTTTCATTTTGTTCAACCTCCCAAGGTTCGCGGTTTCACTCGTTTGTCCAAGAAGCAACTTAGTTTTACCTGTCCTCTTCTTCTTCCGTTTCTCTCCGGTGCCATCCTAGATCTCGGGACGAGATCCTCTCGTAGTGGTGGAGTGTTGTGACGCCCCAAGACCGGAGCTTCAGATGCCTTCCTTGATTTCTGAGTTTTCGTCGTGTGTTTTGTTTGGTTCGTTGCTTTATTCATTGCATCATGTGCATTGCACCATCCTTGTTGTTTCCATGGCCATCATGTGCATTGTCATATTCATGCATGTTGTTTTGTTGCATGCTCCATGTGTGGTTCTTGCATCGTCACTCCTCCTTCCCTTCCTTTATTCCATTTCTGCAAGTGCCATTTTCCCTTCTCTTTTGATGTTCATCTCTTCCCCAATATTCTAACATCATGTACCTAGCCTCTCTGTCAAATTTCATCTTAATTGAAAATTTTTTGGTTAGGGTTTAAAATGGTTCAAGTTTGAATTCAATTCAAACTTGAATTATTTTTTACTTCCTTTAAAAATCTCCAAACCAATTTTGTTAAATAGAGCACATTTTCAGGATCATGAGAATATTTTTATATTTCTCTAGTTCCTATCCTTTTTTCCCTGCTCTTCCCTTTTGTATTTCTGTCTGTCGTAATGGAAAAGATTTTAGAGATAGAGCAAGAGAGATTCCAGAGCAGTCCTCTAGGCCGGCCCATCTTTCCCCGTAGCCCACTAGACCGGCCCACCTCCTCCTTAACCTAGCGCCAGGGAGCTTCTCCCCTCGCGCCACCACAGGGAGAGCGCTGCCCGATCCCATCGCTCGTTACCCTCGTCTCTCCCTCACCTTCTCCCTCGCGCTGCAACCACAGGAACCACGCATCGCGCCCGATCCTCCCCAGCGCCGCCTGAAGCATGCGCGTCCTTTCTCCTCCTCCGCATGAAGCCTTGCACAGCCGCGCGCCCCTTCCATCCCCACTTCCGTCGCCTCCCTCTGCTCTACCCTGCCCCTGCGCCTCCTCCATGGCCTTCCTTCCTTGCCTCCATGGATGCGAGGGTCGAGCTCGCCGCCCTGCCGCGTCGCAGGGACGTCGGGCACCGCAGCCTGCCGGGCCTCCCCTGCATCGTCCTCGCCGGACCTGCTCCGTCCTCCGCCTTCTCCCTCCTCGCAAGTCCTCCGCTGCTGCAGCACCATCACCATCTCGCCAGCCGGCGGCCTCAAGCATGTCTGTGCCGCCTCCATCCAGACCCGTCCGACCCCGCGCGCCCCTGCCAGCCTCGCCGGAATTCGTCAAGTTCAGCGCCGCATCGCGCCTGCTTCGCAGCGAGCCTCCCCTAGCGTTGACCTCCTGCCTCTGCCCTTGTTCGAGGAGATGACGATGGGCATCCCGTGCCGTTCCCAACCCTGCCAAGCTCTGCCTCGTCTGCAACAACAACCAGAGCACCAAGCGGCCACCGCGCACCTCTAGCAAGTGCCTGCTTCGCCAACCGACCGTCCCCTGCTCAAGCCGCCAAAAAAACTGCAGCTACCGTTTTCCGTGGATTTGCCAAGTACCACGACGATGCGTCATGTTCATCTACCGCCGTCTTCGGAGCCGCTAAGAATGGCAAGTACCTCGGCAAGTACCTTGACGCCCGATGCCTAGAACGACTACCGTCGCCGAAGACCCATGAACCTAAAACTTCAAGTTCAACTATGTCGCAAGAACGAGGCCGGCGGGTCTGAAGACCCCATGTACCACGACAACCACGAAGGGATTCGAATTCGTCAAGTTCATCTTCAAAACATGTACCCCTACACCGCAACGAAACGCCGAGTTCCTCTTCGAACGTGTGTGCCCTTACCGTCGACCCCGTGGATGTCAACTTTCGTGGCCGAAGACCCGTGTACAACTACCGTCGACGTGTACGACTACTTCCGCTACGAGCGTCCCGAGAACGTCTACTTCCTCTTCTTTGCACCGAAGTCAAACCGCTCCGTAAATGCACCTTTGGAAGGTATAACCCCAAGACGACCATCCGAGAACGATTGCTTGTGTTGTATGAGTTGCACCCTTTGTCTACACCATGTCCGTAGTGTCTCTCGCTTCCATGCCATCGACTCATGGGACACCCGGTATTCGGGAGCGCCCCACCATCTTTTGCACGCATCCGCACACTTCTCCTTTGCATCGGTATCTCAATCAAGTTACCGGAACCGGAACGTTGCCGTGGCACCGTTTTCGTTATCATTGTCGTGGCACCCCTTTTCTTTCCACCACGGTGACAAATGCTTCATATAGTCTTGTCAACTTTTAATAAAAATTGCATAAACTTGAACATGTCATCCGCATCATGATAATAACATTTAAAATGTTTAAATTGTTGCTTGCTTTAATATTGCTATTTGGCATATGGGGAGTTACCGGAATTGTTGTTGTTGTTTCCGGCCTCATTTAAAATGCCTAACTATGTATTCTACTCAAGTTTCACCTCTTGCCATGTTTAACAACATTTAATATTGTTGGGTACCTAAACGAGAGAGAACTAAATAATTGATGTGGTGTTTCGTCAATATGCAACTCGTTGCATATTGAGCTCCACTTAACTTGTAGTTTTGTTTGTGCACTTTGCCATGCCATGCTTCATTAAACCGGGCATGCATCATACTTGGTTGTGCATCATGACATGTTTATGTGATGGTTGTTTACTATGTTGTTTGCTTCTTTCCGGTGTTGCTTCTTAGGGTTTGTTCCGTTAACGTCGCGTTTGTGAGGATTCGTTCGACTACGTCCGTTTGTCTTCTTCGTGGACTCGTTCTTCCTTGCGGGATCTCGGGCAAGATGACCATACCCTCGAAATCACTTCTATATTTGTTTGCTAGTTGCTCGCTCTATTGCTATGCCGCGATACCTATCACTTGCTATGTCATGCCTCTCATATTGCCATGTCAAGCCTCTAACCCACCTTTCCTAGCAAACCGTTGTTTGGCTATGTTACCGCTTTGCTCGGCATCTCTTATAGCGTTGCTAGTTGCAGGTGAAGATGGAGTTTGTTCCTTGTTGGAACATGATTATTGTTGGGATATCATTATTAAATCTTGTTTACCTTAATGCACCTATATACTTGGTAAAGGGTGGAAGATTCTACGCCTAGCGCCGGACCCTATGTTCGTCCCTTTCCTCTATCCATTTTTTATACATTATCTGTCTTGTTTTTCTTTCTTTCTTTTATTCTTTCTCCAGGCCTTCAAAGGCCAACTTGCGCCTTGTTTGCACATTACAGATGCGCTAGCCGCACTCATCATACCTGGGGGCTTCTTTCACAAAAGCTTGATTATTTATTTGGGCCTCGTGCCCCGCACATGTGTTATGCTTCCACATGTACCTTTTTCGCCATTATATGCATCGATATGACTTAAGTTTTGGCCAAGCTGGGTTGCCTAGCTCTTGTATTTATGCCCTACGTTCCCGTTAATTCGGCTAGGGCATAAGGGGAGCACCTCTACGATTGTTACTGCCGGGTCAGCCGGATGTGTACCTCAGGCTGGGTGAAGCCGAAAGCTACCGTTCTTAAGGGAATATTCGGTCGGTGAACAAAAGATGATTTTTATTTATTTTCCATATCTGCCCCCAGATGTTTTTCCTGCGTTTCCTATCGCAGTCTAGACATGCACTTTAGGGCATGCTTACCCAGGGAAAGGAACCCTTAACGGAACTATTCTCCCTGGAAGATGTTTCTTACTACCCATGTAATATAACATAACTAGTTGGGCACTTGTCTGTTCAAGCACTTATGACCCCTACTCTTGGTCTCCACGCATGCCCCGGTTCTTATATAACTGCGCGGGTATTCGGATACACTCTGGACTATCGGGTCCCGAGGTTGAAGCGAAAAGGTCCGCCAAGACAAATGATCTACAATCCGGCTAGAAGGCATTATACATGTCACTTTCATTACATAGTCATACAGACTGACTAAATTCCTCTTCTATACCATCCAACAAGCGGTCTAGCTTACAATCCTGTTGGGAATACTTTGCGGCTAATTCTACTTGCCCATAAACTAAGCTAACGGGGATCTCTTTTCCGTCGGGCCCCACAGGTCCGACCTTGGCCATGTGATTTGGGTCTGCCTAGGTATACCGTGTCTTCACCATGGCCCAGGCTTCTCTGGCACCCTGTCGGCAGGCTGATATCTTCCATAATCGGAAGCGCCGCCGTGCTCCCTTGAGCTTCTCCGCAAGCTCTGCAACGCCCTCTGGCAGGGAGACGGACGGCCACAAGGCCTGGGCAACACCCTGCATCACCTGCCGAACTTGTTTGTGCTGATGTGACAGCTCGGATAGAAGATCACTCGCAGACCCGGGCATTTCCTCCGCAGGATGACCCGTCAGCATACCTACAGACATAACGTTGTTAGTCGGCTTCTTCGCCGAACTCCTTTAAAAGGATTCGTTCAAGCACTTACTGAAAATGCCGCGCCGAAGCCGCTTATTTTCCTTCTCGGGGTCTGCAAGCTGGCCCCGAACGTCTTTTAGTTCCACGCTCAGCTTAATATTGGCGTCTTGGAGATTGTTTTTCTCCCACCTAACCTCAGTCAGCACGCATTTGCTAGCCTCTAGCTGTCGCATAACATGCTGGTCCTCCGGATTTTCTCCGGATTCATCTGCAACATCTGTTGTTAGATCTGCAGCCATGTCGCACATTATATGGTAACCATCATTCTTTAAAGTAAATGTTACCAGCAGGTGACTTTTTCAGTTCCTGCAATGCGGCCACAGCAGCCCGCAGTTGGGTCTTGCATTCCTGTAGCTCCTGTGACAGCCTAGTATTCTTCTCTGTAAGAACCTGCACAATAAAGATGATCCTTAAATCAGTTCTGCTAACTGTTTCAAGTCTCAGGGGCTACTGATACATATAAATCGTCAGATTTACTTACCCGTACATCCTTTACATACTGATCTGTGGCTCTGGCTAGACCATCTTGAGCAGCTCGGAGGTATGCCTCTCCAGAATTGAAGGCATCAAATGCCTCTGGTGAGAAACAAGCGTCACGGAGTACGGCCGCCCGGCGGCTATGATTCATGGCGCTTTCCACCTCTGAGTTTGTAGCGGATAATCTATTTGCATCCTCTCTAGGGGGATTATCCAGCGCCCGCCCCATATCGGCTTCCGCCTCTATGTCCGGTCCTGGCGCCCGGCTGGTGGAAGCATGATTAGTAACATCGCCGGACATATTCCGGCGAGCGTTTTTTCTGTTAAAGAAACACGGGCGTCATTATATTTCGAGAAAGACGACAACCACGGAGCGGGGTTTGTTATACCTTTGCGCCGGCGTCTCCGTCCTGACCGCCTTCCTTTTTGGCCTACCCGGCCTCGGTGCCTCTTGTTGGCGTGTTGCTGCGGGTTCGGCAGGGCGTCCCGAATGCCTTTCCTGTAAAAATGCCATGTGTATATGGTGGGTGAAGTGTCTAAAAGGGGATCCTAGTTTTGGAGTTGGGATTTTTGGTTTTTCTTACGTGCGATGCAGGGAGCAGTCCGGGATAGTCGGTCGTAATGGCCACCATGGCATCGTCGCAGCTTAACTGATAGAACTGCCGGTCTATCAGCTCCATGAATATAACCGAATCTTCTTCAAGTCCGGAGTCGAGGGCCCGGTCAGGGTCCTCTGGTTGGGGAGAAGGGCTGCTGACCTCCTTTATGGCTTTTCGCAGTTCCTGCCGCAAAGTGGCAAGGTGAATACTTACGACAAAGAATGTGGGAAAAATGGGAGCAGGGAGATATAACTTACCCAGCTTGGAGGATTGTACATGGAGAATCCATCCCGTGGCTTGATGCGGGTGAACTCCTCTTCCTCACCCTTGAACAATTCGGACAGAATTTTCGCTAAAGCGGCAGCATTGTCCGGACCCTTACGCCCGCAGTGGGTGGCGTCATCCGCCCCGTTATAACACCACAAGGGGTGCCCACGATATTGAAGTGGTTGCACTCCCCGCATTATGCAAATCAACATAACTTCGACTATTGTCAATCCTAATTGAGCCAGAGCTTTGATACGGTTCATCAGATAGAGGACTTCTCTGTTGTCTTCCACCTGGGGGCTCCGTGGGCGCCAACTTCGACGCTTCTTCAGAGGAGCATTGTTGAACTCAGGAAGACCCCGCCGAACAGGGTCCGGAAGGGGAACATCCTCCATATAAAACCATTCTGAAGGCCAGTATTCGGACGACTTCTTCGGGGTACCGGACAGGTATCCGGTATCGGTGATGCGCCATATTTCGGCACCGCCCACTTGATAAAGTGATCCCCTCTGTGTGCAAGGGACGAGGCAAAATAGCCTTTTCCACAGCTCAAAGTGAGCCTCGCATCCCAGGAACAACTCGCAGAGAGCAACATAGCCGGCGATATGTAGAATGGAGGCAGAGATGAAATTTTGTAATTGGAGGCCGTAGAACTCCGGGAGCCCGCGGAGGAACGGATGAATTGGAAATCCGAGTCCCCTTCGTAAATAAGGAACAAGGCAGACCCATTCCCCCATGGAGGGACAAGGAAAGCTCTCCGCTTGCTCCCCGCCATTGTAGGTGGCAAGCCCGGCTCGAACGGGCACCATATATGTCGGAGGGAGAAATACCTTGGTCTGCAGTTCGACCAATCGACTGTGTGGGACTGAAGACCTCTCCCAATCACCGGTCTTAGGGCTACGGGGGCGGGAGGAGGAGCTGCGAAGGTCGCCCATGCTGGGATGGATCTTTCCGAAATGCGCTCTGATGGATTCTCGCTGAGGGGAG
Source organism: Triticum urartu (assembly GCF_003073215.2). Taxonomy (NCBI): domain Eukaryota; kingdom Viridiplantae; phylum Streptophyta; class Magnoliopsida; order Poales; family Poaceae; genus Triticum; species Triticum urartu. Next base: position 448,349,463 of record NC_053025.1, on the reverse strand, counting down.
GATGGTGTGGATCGGATCTAAGAATCCCCATCCCTTTAATAGACAATTTATTTATCTGGCTAGGGGGCAAATGTAAAAATGCCCTGACGCCTCGTATTCATTCGACGCATGGGAGATAGCCCTTATTGGGCACAGAAGCCAAGAGATTCAACATTTATGGGGTCGGACACTGCTTACAAACACTTGGAAATTGGAGAAGAACCCGCCTTGCAATGCCGAAGACAATACTGCGCGCCGGACTCATCGTCATTGAAGCCTGGTTTGGGGGCTACTGAGGGAGTCTGGGATTAGGGGGTATCCGGACAGCCGGATTATATCCTTTGGCCGGACTGTTGGACTATGAAGATACAAGATTGAGCAAGAACCAAGAAAACTAAGCTCACAAGGAGAAAACTAAGCAAGAACCAAGAAAGATGATGCAAGCATGCAATGGTTTGAGCTCTCTACGAACGATACAATCAAGCTACTCACTTGAGAGCCCCCCTTGATAGTACGGCAATCGATCATATAACCCGGTCTCCAAACTACCACCATGAGACTGGTAAAATAGAGAACCTATCAAGGCTAAACCTTTGCCTTGCACAAAGTCCACTTGAGCTAGATGTAGATGATCTTGACTTCCTCAAGTAGGACCACCTTTCTTGATTGCGTTGGCTCGGTGAAGACTAGTAGATTGCTCCCCCATACTCCACTATGGGTGTAACACCCTCGATGCGGCTATATCTCCCACATGTCGAAGCACGACTTAGAGGCATAACCGCATTGAAAGCAATGTCGCAAGTGAGGTAATCTTCACACAACCCATGTAATACATAAGGGAAAGAGTTACATAGTTGGCTTACAATCGCCACTTCACACAATTACATGAATAAAGCATTACATCATCCAGATACAATCAAGGTCCGACTACAGAACCAAAATAAAAAGAAGACTACCCCAAATGCTACACAGATACCCCATCGACCCCAACTGGGCTCCACTACTGATCAACTAGGACGAAACAACACAAAGGACAAGATCTTCATCGAGCTCCTCCTTGAGCTTGGTTGCATCACCTACACGGTATCATCGGCACCTGCAAACTGGTTTTGGAAGTATCTGTGAGTCACGAGGACTCAGCAATCTCACACCCTCGCGATCAAGACTATTTAAGCTTATGGGTAAGGTAAAGTTATGATGTGGAGCTGCAGCAAGCGACTAGCATATATGGTGGCTAACATACGCAAAAGAGAGCGAGAAGAGAAGGCAAAGCACGATCGATGAACTATGATCAAGAAGTGATCCTAGAACAACCTACGTCAAAACATAACTCCAACACCGTGTTCACTTCCCGGACTCCACCGAGAAGAGACCATCACGGTTACGCACGCGGTTGATGTATTTTAATTAAGATAAACTTCAGGTTTTCTACAACCGGACATTAACAAATTCCCATCTGCCCATAACCGCGGGCATGGCTTTCGAAAGTTCAAAACCCTGCAGGGCTGTCCCAACTTAGCCCATCACAAGCTCTCATGGTCAACGAAGGATATTCCTTCTCCCAAGACAATCTGATCAGACTCGGCATCCCGGTTATAAGACATCCTCGATAATGGTAAAACAAGTCCAGCAAAGCCACCCGAATGTGCCGACAAATCCCGATAGGAGGTGCACATATCTCGTTCTCAGGGCGCACCGGATTGTCCAAGGTTCCGGTAGGCCAGCCCAAAGTTGCCCCTGGTGGCCACCGGCAGCTGACATGTTGGACCAACACTCAGAGGAGCACTGGCCCGGGGGTTTAAATAAAGATGACCCTTGAGTCTGCAAAACCCAAGGGGAAGAAAAGGCTAGGTAGCAAATGGTAATACCAATGTTGGGCCTTGCTGGAGGAGTTTTATTCAAGGCGAACTGTCAAGGGGTTCCCATTATAACCCAACCGTGTAAGGAACGCAAAATCCAGGAACATAACACCGATATGACGGAAACTAGGGCGGCAAGAGTGGAACAAAACACCAGGCATAAGGCTGAGCCTTCCACCCTTTACCAAGTATATAGATGCATTAATATGAATAAGAGATATTGTGATATCCCAACAAATATCCATGTTCCAACATGGAACAAGCTCCAATCTTCACCTGCAACTAACAACGCTATAAGAGGGGCTGAGCAAAGCGGTAACATAGCCAAACAATGGTTTGCTAGGACAAGGTGGGTTAGAGGTTTGACATGGCAATATGGGAGGCATGATAAGCAAGTGGTAGGTATCGTAGCATAGGCATAGCAAAAGAGCGAGCAACTAGCAAGCAAAGATAGAAGTGATTGTGAGGGTATGGTCATCTTGCCTGAAATCCCGCAAGGAAGAAGAACGAGTCCATGAAGAAGACAAAGCGGACGTAGTCGAACGAATCCTCACAACACGACGTTATCGGAACTAACCCAAAGAAGAAACACCGGAAAGAAGCAAACAACATAGTAAACAACCATCACATAAACATGGCATGATGCACAATCAAGTATGATGCATGTCCGGTTTAAATATGCATGGCATGGCAAAGCAAGAGCACGAACAAAACTACAAGTTAAGTGGAGCTCAATATGCATCGGGATGCATATTGACAAAACACCACATCAATTATTTAGTTATCTCCCGTTTAAGTACTCAACAATATTAAATGTTGGTTAACATGGCAAGAGGTGAAGCATAACAAAACTATACCCTTTAAACAGTTTAAATGGGGCCGGATATAACAAACAACAAATCCGGTAAATCCCCATATGCATTAGTAATTTATTGCAACAATTTAAACATTTTAATTGTTGTTATCATGATGCGGATGACATGAACAAGTTCATGCAATTTTTATTAAAAGTTGACAAGAGCATTATGAAGCATTTGTCACCGTGCTGGAAAGAAAGGGGTGCCACGGCAACGATAACGGTTCCGATAGCTCATGGAAATACCGGTGCAAAAGGAAAATGACGGGAGCATGCAAAAGATGGTGGGGTGATCCCGGATTCCGGGTGTCCCATGAGTCGACGATGGTGACAAGGCAAAAGAGGGGCAACGTGCACAAACAATTCGAGCACGGAGCAAGCACGAGCAACTCATACATCACACATGCATTCGTTCACGGGCATCGTCTCGATGGTTATACCTTCGAAGTGTGCAAACGGGTCGGTTGTCGTTCGGTGCCAAGTAGAGGAAGTATACGTTCTCGGGACGTGGTGGAAGTAGGGGGTACACGACGACGGTAGAGGTACTCGCGACGGTAGTGGTATGCGTTTTCGTAGAAGGACTTGACGAATCCGAGTCACTTGGGGTCGACGGTAGTCGTTCACGTTTCGAGGAGGAAGTAGAGGTTCTCGCAATCTCGGCGACGGTAGTTGTTCACGGCGGTAGTGGAACTTGACGGATCCGATGCCTCCGGACGTCGTGGTGCTTGTCGATCCGGGTCTTGAGACATACTAGGCATCGGTGCCTTCGAGGAACTCGGCGTGTCCAAAACATAGCGAAACAAGGTCCCGGTTGCGGTCGTGTGAACGTTCAGTGAAGACGAACTTGTCGGTCTTGCCGAACTGAAGGGGTACTTGGCGTTTTGCTATCCGATATCCAGGGTCAAACATGTAGTCGTTCTTTGCGATGGAGTCGACCTTGACATGTCCAGGGAACGCTCAGGTCAGTGGATGTACTTGGTCTTGCGGTTCGGAAGCCGGTACAAAGAGCTGCGGTTCATGGCGCTGGTCATGGAGGTTGGGGCGGTACTGCGGTGGCCTGCACTGCAGCAGCAGAAGAAGAAGGAGGCGCGATAGAGGCGAATGCACATGCAGCGGCGGCTGGATGGGCTTGGTGCAGCGGAGGTTTCCCGCGGTTGACAGAGCGGCGGCTTGACGGGTCACAACGAGGGACTCGGCGATGGGGACTGCCAAAACTGCTACTGGTGGCGCTCGACGTCCCTGGCGAAGCGGCGGCCTAGGAGGTCCTGTGCTCCGGCAAGGTCGAGGAACTTGGCGACCCGGACTTGGGGGCGCCGAGGGACTTGGCGAGGAGGGTTTCGCGCAGGAACGACGGAGTCAACGAGCACCGGCGAGCGGGACTTGGCGCTGGGGTCGTCCTCTTGGCTCCCCTGCTCGACGCAGGAGCAGGCGTTGACGGGACTTGGCGCTGGAGACGGGCGTCGGCAACAGCAGGTGAGGCCGGCGACGCAGGAGGTCCGGGGCGAGGCACCGGCAGGTGAGGCCGGCGACGCAGGAGGTCCGGGGCGAGGCACCAGCAGGTGAGGCCGGCGACGCAGGAGGTCCGGTTGGAGCTCGGCGCAGGTGACGCAGGCGGGCGGTTCCATGGCCGGTCCAAGAAGAAGCAGGCGCCGAGGAGGAGGAACCAAGATCGAGAGGAGGGAGGAGTGAGAGAGAGATGGCGGCATGCGGGAACGAAGGAGGGAGAGATCGAGCAGGGAGAGAGATGGCATCGAGGGAGCGCGAGGCTGACGGCGCGAGAGGAAGGGATCGAGGGAGAAGTGCGCGGCTGTGAGCTAGAGTTACAGCGGGGCCCAGCTGGGCCTTAGAGGCCGGCCCAGACCAGTGGCTTGCGGGGATGGTGAGCGGGCTGGGGATGCGCTGATGGGCCGCGGCAGCTGCTGCGCTTGGAGGCCAGCCCAGGATAGCCTTTTCCTTTTTCATTACTTTCTGTTTATTTAAATAAACGGTTACAATAAAAGAAAAAGGTTAGGGGCTAGAAGAGGAGTTTTTCAGATATAAAAATATCCTCAATCTCTTGAAACTATACTCTATTTGATAAAATTGTCTTGGATATTTTTAGAGGTAGAAAAATAAAACAAGTTTAAATATGATTCAAACTTGAGGCATTTTTGAACCTAACCAAAACAATTTCAAAGGATCTGAAATTTGACAGAGAGGCTAGGTGCATGGTGTTAGAATATTGAGGCAAAGATGAACATTAAAAGAGAAGGGAACGTGACAGTTGCCAAAAGAAGGAAGTAGAGGGAAGGAGAAGGTGATGAAGCAAGATTCATGCATGGAACATGCAACAACTTAATATGTATGAAAAACACACAATGCACATGATGACATGATGAAATGCAACATGATGCAATGATGAATGCAAAGAACCAAACAGATCACACGACGAAACCCGGAAACCCTGGAAGGCATCTGAAGCTCCGGTCTTGGGGCGTTACAATGGATGAGCCACTCTTCTGCACATCTTCACAAGTTCATTGTCACCACAATGGACGGCAATCTTCAAGCACTTGATCTCTTCGTGATGCATCACTTGAACGTGCACACCGCAACCTAACCCCACAAAGAACTCTCACGAAGACCCTGTGTTAGTACACAAAGCGTAATTGATAATGCTTACCATACCATGGGATCACTTGATCCCTCTCGGTACATCTTCTATGCTTTGTGTGTTGATCAACTTGATTCACTCTTTGACTTAGTCTTGATCAACCTCTCACATGACTAATCTTTAGGTAATTCCTTGAATAGCAACTTGGTCATCACAATCTCTCCTTGAAACCAACAATTGGACTCCAAGAAAAGCCTATGGATAAATCCTTCAAATATAACTCAAGGCAACCATTAGTCCATAGAGATTGTCATTAATTACCAAAACCAAACATGAGGACACCGCATGTTCTTTCATGTAGCTTATTTCAAAATCTGAAGATATGTTTGGCTGCCAACTCCAACTCCTGGAAACAAGTTTCAGAAAATAGTGTCCATCCATCACCGGCTGGGATAGGTGCTACCGGTTGGGTAGAAAAAATAGAGGGGTGTTGAACTGCTGATGTGACGTCCTCAGCTTGCCGGACGTATGGGGTGAAGAGACGGAGTGCAGGGCCTTGGTGAAGAATTGGATGGAAGGAGGCGCTACGAAGCGGGATGTGGAGGACGATGAGGACGGCCGGCAGCGTCGATGACGTTCATGTAGGGGCTCGATGATGGCTGGCGGCGTTGAAGCACGACCAGAGTGAGGCCGGCGGGGTTGGTAGGGCAGGCGGTACATCGGGAGGCGGAGATGCACGGCTGGGCGAGGTCGGGGACGAGATGTATGCGGGGGAACGCGTGGTGCAGCACTGGCGAGTGGTGCGTCAGGGCGGAGACGATGCGCGTGTGGCGGCGGCTAGGCTTCGAGGCGAGGGGAATCGGGGCTGGGCGAGACGCTCTTTTCTTCAGGGTTGTTTCTTACTCGGAGCAAGGCGGAGTTCGCGGAGCATCACTTTTGCTACTCCGACTCCCAGATTAGAGTCTACAACACCTTCGAGCCATTCTAATGTTTGTCTCATGTTGTATTTGTCAGGGAACATCTATGAAATATTTTATTTATTTCTTAAACAATACTATAAACTTTAATTATCACAAACATGACCCATTTTTTGAACTTAAAACATGACCCCTTTTTTTGAACTTAAAACTTGACCCATTTTTAAGTGAACTGGTCCCTGCGGCAAACTCTTACGTGATTTCAAAGCATTCGAGACCGTCTGGCACAATTTTGAGACAATTAATAACTCTGTGGTATCTACCAGCTGGTAAGCGAGACTGACTAGAGCAGAAATCGGAGAGCCATATGAAACGTTGATAGAAAACAAGCTTACACACAGGCACCTACTCCAGCCCAGGAGGATACCCACTCATATGTACTACCCCTTTTTTGTACACGACTATCAAGGAAATGGGGAGTCATTTAGTCATATGCAACTATCGGTGACAGACATACTCAATCACTTGCGTTATTGCAAGGAGAAAATATGGTCTGCCAAAAGAAAAACAGCTTTATGAACTGATGCTGCAGCACGATGCGATGATGTGAGAAAAGAAAATTAATTCCGCTGAACAACAAGATGAACTGACCAAAGCGCACAATGATGTCAAGCAGTGCACGAATGCAGTATGATGACCTTGTTATGGATACTTGGGAGTAGGCATATACATTATGACTAGTATGAAGACATAGGTGCCAAAATTGCCAACTTTACAGATAATTTGCAACAACATGGACAGATCAAAATGATTTTCTCAGTTTTGAATTTACAAGTTCGGCCAAAGCGTACCATGATAAGTACTATCAAGTAGACTCCTCTGCCATCGCATTCCCCTTGTCTTCAGTTCGATTCTCTTATTAATTTTGTCAATATAGAGTGGACCAATTTGCTTGTTTCTACAAATCCTCTTGTTTTTGTGACCAGACATGAACAGTGTATCCTAGATAGTGCTGGAAAGCGACAAGCAGAATAACAATAACAAAACTCACTGATTGCAGCAGGGTTTGTTCTGTTGTGGCTTCCAAGTAGTAGACTGCGCAATGAATCACGTCAGTAAGTTGAGAAAGAGTTGCAGCCAGCGAGACAAGGCCAACAGCTGGAAGAGTCAAACTAGGACTATGCTCAGGCAGAGACCAACTGAGATTCAGCAAGCAGCAGCAGAAAAGAAGTAGAAGTTGGGCCAGGACTTAAGAGTCCTGTTCGGCAAAGAGCCGAGTCAGAGTAGGAGACAAGGGATGAGCCCGCACCCAATTGTATGGACAGGTAATATATAGTGCTAGCCATTGTAGTCTTTTCATTCAAGCAAGAATGTTATGGCGCTGCTAGAAGGAAGGTGCGAGAGGGCCGGCCGGGGGCCTTTTGCCCACGACCGGGCAAGATGGAAGGGATTTCCTTCTTAATTCTTGCTTGATTAGATTGATACATCTCCTCTCTTTATATAGAGGTTTACTTGACTCCCAAGCAAGGCTTACTTGACCCCTAAGCAAGCGACCCTTATCTCTAATTAACCCTAAGATTAACGGGCTATACCGCCAGCCCAGGCCATTAGGCCCATCACGTACTCTAACACTACACCCCACCTGGACATGCAGCTTGTCCTCGAGCTGCAGCCTAACCAACTTATAACCATGACTCGACGCAACACAGACCTAACACCTGAAAACAAGCCTTTTACATCTCGGCTTGTTTTATTACCCTCAACCTGAAATGGACTGGGATGATTTATTTTGGACCTCTTAACAAAAAGTGGATACCATCCGCACTGGATCCCATGGACACCATCTGGACAAAAGGAGTGCATGTATATGGCCACCTGGAAGTGGTCGCAAGAGCGACCGGCAGAGGCGCCCTCGCGGCGGCCGACGGCGGAATGCAGTGGTGCTACGCGGTGCGCTCTTGTCGGTGACACCATGCCTTCTCCCTGCCGGACGGTTGTTGGTCAGCACCGCACATAGAAGAGTGGAAGGCTGTCGATGGAGAATGTTGAGGAGGGGTGCGCCTCCCCAACCGCCGATGTCGCGGACTTTGAGGGCGCTGTCCGTGGGGAAAACAGCATGCCCAAGATCCCCAACGCAGCAGACGAGATCGAGGTCCTTTGCGCAGCGAAGCGCAACTGCGAGGAGCGGCAGCTGCAGACCACGCAACTCCCGCACACGCCGACGCGCTAGGAGGCCACGTGCAGCAGCCTGCAGCCTCACCGCCGCCGACACATGGCGGGTAGTGATCCAAGCTGGAAGCGGTGACGGCGACGGTGGGAACTTGATCTGCTGGATGGGGACGCCCTGGGGAAGCGGTGATGGCGACGGCGGGGACTTGATCTGGTGGATCGGGACTCCCGTCGGCGCGGTCGATGCGGGGCCGAAGCTGACCGGCAATGGCTGCTGCAGTTGCAGCGGCTGCTGCGGCGAAGCACCGGGCGCGGAGGAGGTCGCCAGGAGCGATGGTTGCCACTGCAGCCAGGGCGGGGCGGTGGTGGCGGTGGATGGCAGCTGCTGCAGCGGCCTGGTGAGCGTGGCGGAGGCCACCTGGTGCGGCAGCTGCCATGGCAGCCAGGACGGGGCGGTGGTGGCGGTGGATGGCAGCTGCAGCGGCTGCTGCAGCAGCCCGGCGAGCGCGGCGGAGGCTGCCTGGTGCGGCGGCTGCCACGGCAGCCAGGACGGGGCGGTGGATGGCAGCTGCAGCGGCTGCTGCAGCAGCCCGGCGAGCGCGGCGGGGGCCGCCTGGTGCAGCGGCAGCCACGGCAGCCACGGCGGCGCGGTGGCGGTGATGGGCGGCGCAGCCGGGTGCAGCTCATAGGACCCGGCCAAGAACAGGTGGATCTCCTGGACCGCCTGTGTTAGGTCCCGCAGCACCCCAGACACCTCCTCCTGGGTGAGGACGACGGGGGCGGGCGCGACGGAGGATCCCGGCGCGGGCAGGAGCAGGCCGACAGTCGTGGTGGTCGCCGGAGGCGACGAGGTGACCGGCAACGGAAGAGACGGGTTGGGCGGCGGTGAAGACATGATCGAACCGAAGCTAGCTGATACCAAATTGTTATGGCGCTGCTAGAAGGAGGGCGCGAGAGGGCCGGCCGGGGGCCTTTTGCCCACGACCGGGCAAGATGGAAGGGATTTCCTTCTTAATGCTTGCTTGATTAGATTGATACATCTCCTCTCTTTATATAGAGAGGTTTACTTGACTCCCAAGCAAGGCTTACTTGACCCCTAAGCAAGCGACCCTTATCTCTAATTAACCCTAAGATTAACGGGCTATACCGCCAGCCCAGGCCATTAGGCCCATTACGTACTCTAACAAAGAAATAAACCCCAACGCTCCAATTGATAATTCCTACCCCGATAATCTCTTGTTGACCCTTCTCAATTTACCAATCATGGAGCTCATGATCAATGCTCTCGCCCGCCAGTGAATCAGCCCTAACTCCCTACAATATATAGTTTTGCTGGGCTTTCTCTATATGTTTTAATAGAAATTATTGCTCAAAATTATGTTTGAATCTATGTTGATGTCCAAAACGGCAACATTTAAGGAACCGTAAGAAGTACAATGGTATCTTCTACAAATTTCATACATACATAGAGTAAAGCAAGTCAACAGATTTCATCAAATGCTTATACATATTACTATGAATGTTGCATCATCTTAGTCAGCAGGGAATTGCTTGTCAAACATGGTACTACAACAATGAATATCCAAAATGTTTAGCTTATATCAAATTGGATCTCAAATATATTTGAAGCACAGTGCCCCTACTAAAGAACTTCAAAAGGTCGCTTTGATTTACCATTTCTAATAAAAAAATAACAGTTTCACCATTTTATCATTGTGAAATCTTATAATAGTTACACATACTGCTCAACTAGTGTGAAGTTCATACACGAATTTCCCAAAATGTAAGCAAACAACTGGATACGTAGAAACTGATCTTAAATTACTATGCAAAGATTATATGATTGAATTCAACTGCATTTAAGAGAATCTTAGTTATTGCACTACATACCTACGGATCACAATACAACAGTAACATTAAGCAGCATGTCAGGTTATACACTACACTGTAAGGCCATGAGTCTACACCACAAGAAGTTAATGTGTTCTCCGGTTGAAGTGCCATGCAAACTGATCAACAGCCACCATTGCCTGCGAAGCCGAACCAACAGAACCATCATACCTATGCATTAAGAACCAATGCGAATTAAATTAATTCTGACAGTCCAGGAAGTATACTAAAGAAGGCTTAAGAGGAAACTTGATAACTCATTTCTGTAAATTAAAAGTTCAACATGGGGATACGTACATAGAGACTAACAAGTAAGCTCCAATCTGCATAACTATAACTCCTTCACCTCCTGGCTGTGTTGTGTTAACACAACGAGCACAAAACCAGTGCTCGTGGATTGAAGTGACTAAATCTAAGAATGTACAATTTGCAATCAAAATATTGCTGGAGATAATAAAGTTAACTTGGTCAAATTATCCGTACATAAATGAGAAAAGTTTAGACTCATAATGCGGGAGACTCACATTGGTTTGGTCCAATAGAAAAGAATTCCGTCTGCAGATTGTTCCTCCTGAAGAAGTTAATGAACGGTTGCAGATCAACAGCAGTAAATTTTGTTCCCTCTTCCTCTGCTCTGGACAGTTAAAAAAATTGTGACTTTAAACTTCTAAAACTTGAACATTCATGTATCTTAATATATTTATTTATTCGAAAAGGGGTTCTCCCCAGCTCCTGCACCGATTGATGCACACAGTCATCTTATTACGAAGTTTCAATCATTCGAAAAGAACATCCGTGCATCTTAATGAACATGATTTTGCATATCTTTAAATCTGAGATCTCGGTCACATCTGTGATTCAGTCATTAACCTCCATACCAAACAATGTATCCCTAAATTTAGTTTGTCCAATGTATCTTGCGGTGGCTATGGATGGAAATAATAACGGCATTAAACTACAACATTTGCAGAATTCATCAACCAATATACGGTGCCAGTTTCAGATCGAACAAAGTCATGTAGCGTGCTAACTAACTAACTACTGCAAAATGACCGAGCAGCTTCCATCTGAAACATGGACGGCCGCATGGAAAAACTCATTAACGCCATTCTCCAGTGCAACTGCCAGTACTGAAGATTATACAGCCCCCACAACTTGCAATGGGTAACGGTGGTTATGAGCGAGGAGATCCCCATTTAATTTCCCGAGTTATCGTGGTTGGGGAGGATGCTTACACGATGGGGAGGAGGCGAGATGGTCCGGTCGGGTCGTAGTTGAGCAGCAGCGCCGCCTTGACCGGCATCCCTGCAACTGCAAGAGGACGGGGATTAGTCCACACGGGGTAGCAGAAAGAGGAGCGAAGCGGGAGGGGAAGGAAGGGGACGGCAGACCGGAAGATCCGACGTGCTTCGCGGTCCACTTCTCCCACGCCCGGCACGCCCATGTCCAGTCCGCGTCCATGGGAGAAGTGGCGTCCGCCGCGACGTGTGGGCTGCGCTTGGCAAAGGCGGCGGAGGCGGAGGAGACAACGGCGGGACTGCCTGCCGGAAGGAAAGCCGGGGTTGTGTTGTGCTTGTGCAGTAGTAGCCCAGGCCCGGGCCAGCTAGCTTTATCCTGGGCTTTCTTCCAAAGACATATGTGTGTCCCTCAAAAAAAAAGACACATGTGTGTGCAATGTGGTGTACTCATGCTATTTTTCGGTTTGCTCTTTCCTCGATAACGGATGTTTTTTTTTCTATTGACAAGATGCATTTCACATCCGGGTTGGTGAAGAATTGTTGAAGGAGATTCACCCGCCACCGACCGTTGTCATCGAGGAGTTCTGACACTCGCCGGAGTCGGCATGTGCCACGCACCGTGATTGGCCTATAGGATATGCGAGGGCCAGGGGTCCCGCCATATGCGGATGCTCTCGCCGTTGCCCACCCGCCACACGAGCCCCTGCTTGAGCAGCTCGAGGCCATGCTGTATCACGTGCCATGTTGGGGACGCATTACCTGGAAAAAAAAAGTATCCTCAAGGGGACCCGTTTGGATAATTTTTTTGCTTTCAATACCAGAGAGGCAGAGAGCATAAGGAATCCGGTCTAGTGAGTAGCCGCAAGGCTTGATGAGTGAATAAGGCCTGGTTGAAGATGCGAAAGTCACGGAAGCCAAATCCCCGCTTGCCCTTTGGTTCAATTTATTTTCTCCCATTCTCGCTTGTGTCTTTCGTTGCACGTGCTTTGAACCCCAAAAAACTTCCTTACTAAGCGTGTGAGGTTCTTGCAAACCGAACACGGTAATTTGAACACTCCCATAATATAAATGGGAATTGCTTGCGGGATGGATTTTATCAAAGTCTCCTTCCCTAGCCGCGAGAGGGTGTCACCCCATGCCATTATTCTTTTGGTCAAACTCGCCTGCAACATTTGAAATTTCTTCTTGTGCATACGACCATCTAGTGTTGGCAATCCGAGGTACTTCCCTAACTCGGATTTTTGTACCTGCAATTTCTGTCTGACCACCGCCTGCATCACCAAGGGGTAACTATCACCAAACTGAATAGAGCACTTTTGTGGGTTTATGAGCTGGTACATGGCCCTCGCATATCTGTGGATGACATTTTTCACATAAATAGGTTGGTCAGCATTAGCTTTGAAGAATAGAAGGGTGTCATCAGCAAACAATAGATGTGATATTCCTGGTGCACGATTACAGATTTTGATTGGTTGGAAAGCTTGTGTTCCTACTCCCTGTCTCAGCAGCGCAGACAACCCATCAACAACGAATAGGAACAAAAAGTGGGATAGGGGGTCACCTTGCCGAAGTCCTTGCATCGGTGTAAACGAATCCAAGATGACTCCATTAAATTTTACTGAATAGCTCACCGAGGTTACACATGTCATTATCCATTATACCCACTGATAAGAGAAGCCCAACTTTTCCATCACCTGCTTCAAGAACCCCCAGTCCACCTTGTCATACGCCTTTAAGAGGTCAAACTTGTACGCACAGAAACTGTTATCCAGATTTTTCTCATGTTGAAGAAAGTGTAGACACTCAAAAGCAAGTAGTGCATTTTGTGTGATCAGATGCCCCGACACAAATATACTCTGATAAGGTGAGATCATCAAGTAGGGGCCGAAGTCGATAACGGATGCTTTTCATTGATGTTACCGTGCAATCAAGTTTTTTTTTCCTGCTGAAAAAGCATATATGGTAGATCAAAACAACATAACACATACACGCTAAGGATCCCTTCAAAAAATTGACCATGGAGCCGTATGAGATGAAAATCTCATGATACACTGGTTCTATCTAGTGATGCGGAGGCGATCTAGGGTTTCCAGCGCTGCCATCTATGTTATCCTTGTCACCACAATCCAGTGTCTTGCCTCTGCTCCGAGGATGGATCCAGACCGCGGCAGCTTGAGGTGGTTAGATCTGTGGGGTGGGTTGTGGCTAGGGTTAGAGTTTCTTGCATTTGTCCTAGGTTGTCTAAAATTGACAGGGAGGGATGACTATTTATAGCAGGGGGTAGATGCCCGTGGTGGGCTAGATGAACTGCTTATGGGAGAGGGCTAGCCCAATTATCAAATTTAAATGCAAAATGTTTTATTCTTTATCCGGCTATAGCGCCCTCATATCTAATCGTGTCAGCCTCAAACGACTCCGAATCAAAGAAATTTTAAACGTAGCCTTTCTATAAAATAACAAGGCCACAACAAGATATTCAATCTATTGGGACTTTGTTTAACTTACTCATTTAGGTGAGTTTGAACTACTGAGTGATATCTAGGCTTGTGCTAAAATCAGGAAACAATTTTGGTAGCTCCCAAATTTCACAAAAAGAATGTGGGCTTGGAGGTGAGTCTTGGTGCAGACCATTGAAGAGAAGGGTTATTCACCATTTACAAAAGGAAGAAATCAAAATTAGTCAATAATGCAAGATGATGCTTACTAGATGCACATGATGCACAAACAATATAATAGGCAAAATATATAGGGAATTACTACCAGGATGTTACAGAACGCTTTGGTAATGAATACGAGGGAGAGGCACCACCGCACCATCATTGCTGCCGATCCCCATCAGAAGCAAAGCGGCTGGCGTGAAAAAACGGAAGAGAGGTGAAAATGATAGTGAAAATAATAACCAGCAATAACAAACACAAAGGATTGGATCCTGTGGGCAGAGTAACATTTCGCATGTGTACAAAGAACAACCAGCAAAACTGGAAAGAAAAACACCTGTTGATAACATTTTGCATGCCAAGACTAAGCATCAAAAACACTTGTTTAACAACAAAACTATGTTTCACTCCAAAGAGAGAGAGAAAAAAACAGGTGCTTCTCAATCAAAGTAAAGCCCAGCACTGGCCGATGAACATCTAAGATGACACTACCAGCAAATTCAAAGAGCTTTTAAATAGGATGATCTAGGATCTTGGCTGATGCTATACAACGAATCTCATCCAAATCGACTAATGTAGACTCAGTCCGCATGGACGCCAGAATTTGTGAGATCGATATCGCCCATTCCTGTATCTTCCTCATCTTCACTGTCATCATCACCAGCAACCTCCGCATTTTGCTCAACCAGGGTATCCAACTGGGCGTTCAATAGCTTATCTTCCCTCTCACTCACCTGTTTACAAAATGCAAATAGTACAAAGCTTCATGAACCATGAACTGGAACAGCTAATATAATTTTGAGAACATTTATACCGGAGATATATACGATATATAGAGGACACGTAGAAGAATTATTAGACAATGCTGAAAACTTACAGCTCTAGGTGCTTCTTTCACTACCAACTTTCCCTTGTGTTTTTCAATCTCTGCTGTGCATGCTTTAACTGCATCAGTGAGAACTGAGATGCCTTGGTCCTATCCCAAGGAGAAACATACAAAAGAAGATTAATTGTTATTTGTGGAGAGTTGAAACATCAAAACGTTAAACCATAATACTGAGGTTGGAATGAATTCAGATAGATGGAGTCTAAAAATTCATCCCGTTTGATAGCAAAGTATTTTCTAAATATTTTGAGAATACTACAGTTTTTGATATTACCATAGTTTTATTTACAATGAGCTGTTTGATTGCCGCTTAAAACTGTTGTTTTAATATTGTAGTATTCGACAAACTGCAGTTTTTTCTCTGTATAATAAAAAGAACCCCAGACCTGTTTTAAAAAAACAGAGAAGGCGAAAAGAAGGGACTAGCGTCGTTATCCTTCCGCACTCTGCTCAACAACTCGCTACTTGCTCTGGCCTCGTTCCCACGCCGTCGCCGCCCTGTCGTCTTTGGAGAAATCTCCCTCGGCGACCATGGGGAAGCAAAGAGACGGCTGCTCTGTTGTCGTCGGCCGCTACACCCCGCATGATTTGTCTAAAATCTAATGATCATACTATAGTGATTTTGCTGTTTTTCATTCAGACAATTCAGATTCAGGTATCCCTGTTCAAACCATACCACAACAAACTACACCTGGTACTTTTAGCACGGGTTGGGGGCTAGAGGCGAGTGCATGGAACGGTGGCTCAGCTCGGCTTAGCGGCTGGAAGGAGTGAGGGGGACATATGAGTTGGTTGTTTCTTCCTCCGGGCTCTTGATGGGATGGCCCGTATGTTAGCTAGCTGAGCATGTTGATCAGCTCCGGCCAGCAGGTGTGTGCTTGCACTGCTAACGGCTAGGTAGTTGAGTGTTTGAACGCATCAATACTGTGTTTTGCGGCAACAACCAAACAGGTCACAGTAATCTCAATACTTCAACATACTTTGATATGTCAAAACTGTGGTATCTTGTACCCACTGACAAAAATATTGTGGTTTTCAATACTGCAGTTTTTCTAATACTTTGCTACCAAACATAGCCTAAAGCTGTAAGCCCAAAGCAACTTACTGTACCATTTGAGTGTGTGTACAACAAGACAGACTAAGGACAGTTCATGCAAATAACCACTGTCACCTAATCTGTAACTTAGATCATTCTACAGACATGTTATTAAGAACACACCAAAAAAATAGCATCCTTTGTCACATTAGAGAATGAAATTTGACATGGCAATTATCAATTTCCTTCTGGATGACTAGCCAACCAACCCCATTTCTAGATGACAATGAGAAACAGCAAACTACAGATCATGGACAACAAACTATCAAACATTGTATGCGGTGCAATAGCTGTTAGACACATTGGAAGCAAGGTGAGCACTTTAACAGCCTTCCTGATAGTTAGGATATAAGATGATCCACCCAGCCAATAATGTACCCCCTCCAGTCCAAAATATCAGGTGCATTAATCTTTTTTAAAGTCAAACTTCTTTAACTTTGACCAAGTTTATGGAGAAAAATATCAACGTTTTCAAAATCCAATCATTACCATAAGATTCGTCATGAAATATATTTTCATATTTTAGTTATTTAGCATCGTAAATGTTAATATATTTTCCTATAAACTTGGTCAAACATAGAAAAGTTGACTTTTCGAAAAACTAATACACCTTATATTTGGGAACAGACACATTAGAAGCTTCTTTCTAAATAATGAAAATTTGACCATCTAATCAATCAAGAAAAATACAATGTGCTAAAGGCGCAGTGCAATTGTTAAATCTTAAATTCTATGTCAAATTAGGAGCATCCTTCTAAATAAGAATCAAATAATCTAATCAATCGAGCAGGATACCTAGAGTCAAAGCCAACATGAATCATGGAAAGAGGCTGAAGAAGACACCAACCTTGTCGAGAGTTTGTGTAGTCAGAACATAAAGTGGAGGAGCAACCAGCTTAATCTTCACAGGACAATTAGTGTTCCCAGCAGCTTCAGCTTTCCTCATGGCTTGCTGCAATATCAAATTTAGAACAACTGAATAAGCAACCCAAAGTGTTCAATTATATCCCAAGGCAGAAACAGGGTTAACTAGAACCTTAATATGGAGCACCCCATCAAATTGGAAACATTTCATCTCGACGTCAGCACGGATCTTGAGTGGCTGCGGTGTCATCCTCCTCCGTATATTCTGGACCAGGGTCTCCTTAATCTCAGGGGTGACAGCAGGCACCACCTTAGTCACCTGCCAGTAAATTTAAGTATCACTTTCATTTTCTGGCAAAAACTCTAAACTTAATTATGTCGATGGTACTCCCTCCAGTCCTTTTTACTCTGCATATTAGGTTTGTCTGAAGTCAATCTCATCCAACTTTGACCAAGTTTATACAAAAAATTATTGACACACATAACAACACATTTATTATTAGATCCATCTCGGAATATATTTTCATATTATATTTATTAGATGTTATAGATGTTAATATTTTCTAATATAAATTTGGTCAAACTTAGCAAATTTTGACTTCAAACAAAGCTAATGTGCGGAGTAAAAAGGACCGGAGGGAGTAAATATCAGAACACATTCCAGGGGTAATTTATTCACATCACTTGAAATATCATTCAATTGTTCGTTAGACCTTAGAACTAGACTCGACAAGACAAATTTAATCTATTGGTACATTCCAACATTCAGTGATTAGTTGCACTAAAAGTTCATTTGGTCCATTTGACCTCAGATAAACTCACAAGTACCAAACCTTTCTATGGTGCCCATTCAACAGAACGAGAACATGTTATCCATAAACTTCAGCACATTTTACCTGACATCACGCACAAATTCACATGACAAGATCATTTAAGCACGGCGTAGTTATTAGTGAATGCATTTAATCACGTCAGGGCATCGTAGTGCATACATCAGAATTACGAAAGGAAAAATCATGATAATTGGTGGGTAACCTCTTGTCCGTCAGGGCCGGTCTCCCTCTCCTCGTAGGTGAGCACATCGAGGATGGCGTCGGGGTCAGCAACTATGAGCTTGAAGGCCTCGAATGCGTGGCCGTACTTGCGGTATAGCGGCCAGCCGATGCGCTGGTAGATGGGCTCGAGGTCGATCTCGAGGGTCTCGGCAACGTGGCGCATGATGGAGTGCACGAGCTTGGACTTGTTGTACTTGTCCTCGCAGGACCGCGCCTCCTCCTCGGAGACCCGGCGCTTGGAGAGGTCGATGTATCCCTTGTCGCGGTCGACACGGAGCACGATGGCGGGCTCCTGGCGGCCGACCTTGATGAGCGAGGAGATGGAGCGGATGCGGCGGCGGGAGAGCTCGGAGAAGAGGATCATGCCCTCCACGTTGTTGTACTCGAGGAGGGAGACGTAGGCGCCCATGTCGGCGATGTGCTTGACCTGGATCATCACCGCGGCGTCCACCTCCGGGAACCGCGGCTCGTACATCCGGCACTCGAGGTTCGGCATCTTCTCCGTCTGCCGGGTGGAGGGCGTCGCCGGAGTTGGAGGGGGCCGCGGCGGATCTAGGGTTTGCTTGGGTTTTGGTGGGGGGAGGGGGTGGGGGCGGCAGTCAGAGAATGCTGCTTGTTGTACTCCCTTGGTGGATCGGATATCAAGTGAGCCGATCCGATTCCGATGGATCCGATATCTCTCCCGGTCTCCCCCACACGCGCCACACAGGTACTGGAACCGGGTAGCGTAGTCTTGACAATACGCCTGCGTCCTAGGGTAGCGTACTCTTGAAAATACGTGTGCGTGTTCGGGTAGCGGAGAGCAGAGCTGGTGCGCCTCACGCGAGCTCCGGGGAGTGGGAAGACCGGAAGAGGCACGCACCAGTGCACCCCCACCGGGATCCCCTTCCCTTACCGCCGCCCCTTTTCTTGGAGGGGAGGAAAAGAAAGCCAAGGGAAGAAGGACAAGTAGCGAGCCCTGAGGAACTTCTCGGCTCGGCTTCTTCTCCAATCCCCTTCGTTGCCTTTCCAGTGGTTCCCACGGCCCGCAGCTAGCTCCGCCGTCGCGCTATCGGGAGGGGGAGGGAGATCAGACTGTGAGATGTCTTCGCCGGAGCCATCGGCGGCGGCGGCCGGGGCGGGCGGCGATGCGGCCGGCCAGAGGGCTCCAGTGGAGCCGCTCCGGCTGCCAACGCCGGAGGAGATCAAGGGGCAGGAGATGATGAACAACTGCGCCGTCCGGAGCGTCCTCAGCGGTGTCATGGGTAATGTTACTCACCACCTCAAACACAAATCTCTTGATGCTATTCAGTTACTGAGTATTTGGAGAAAACCATATTTGTGCCACTGCGGCGCATACAACTCTGTAATTGAATTATGCTGAAATGCCGAGTTAACATGTCTCCATGATCTTGTTCAAATGCCATGCAATCAGAGTTTCTGGATGGTGTGACATGTAACATGGATGTGGTTGTTCATGCTTTAGATGGTTAGTTCTTCACCTGTTTGCCTGAAGAGTTACAAATAAAACGGTGCCAGCTCTGCAGGAGATGAGCTTAATTTTATTTTGAGCAAGTGCGCGTACGAACTTAAATATGTTCATATGTTGATTCGGTTGTACTCACCTGCAGAACTGTCTACTGTTAGTTAGTTACTTTAGCTGCTCAAAATCTTTGGTGGTAATAACAATAAACTCTTTGCACTTGTTCGATGATCCTTCATGTGAAATGGCATGTCATAATGCATAATGAAGATGCCTTTGTTTCAAGTTCTTTTTTTAGGGTCGTGCCTTTGTTTCAAGTGAACTTGCCTGGGAGAGTTGGGGTCTAAGTTTTTGTAGTGATTCATCAAGTAAAGTTAGGGTCATGAAATCAACCCAATTAAATTCCAGTACTTAACACATTACCTTTCAAAGACTTTAAGATTGAGAGTCTCCACATGTCAGGTGGCCAAGTATTCGGAAAGTGGTTGGATAAAGTTTCAAGTAGTCTAAAAGGGGTTTGGTAGAGCATTAGAAAGGTGTTCCTTAACAATGCACGATCGTTTTCCATTGTAGCTACAAGCATTGTGTCATAGGCATAGCACGTGATTTGCGGAAAATAACAAGGTCGACGGTTATTGAAGGTTGGTCTGACAGTGGTTCAATTTTTTTGTTAAATAGTTTGAAAATATTGTTGTACTGCATTAGAAAGGTTACTGTTTGGCGGTGCACCTCTCTGAATCCTTTTCATGTCAGTGCTGCAAGAAGTATAATGTGATAGACATACATCGCGGCCATCCTGGTAACAGCTTGGTGTTTGATCATGTCAACACTGATGTTGTGGGCTTTCCTAGCCTTATTCGCAACCAATCTGACCGTTGGAAGGTTTGCGTTACCTCTGCCTTGGATGTTTGCCATCTTACCTCCTGGTGTACCCACCAGTCATGTAATGGAGTAGTTTTTCATCTTCTGCCACCCTCCCCCACCTCCGGCTATCAGTTATTCCTTTTAGCATTGGGTATGTGCCTTCCCCTGTTTGCATGCTTGATTGTACAGTTTTTGCCGAGTGAATAAAATCGGTCAGAGCGTGTCTGGTTCTTCCAGTTGTCTCGTAAAAAAAGTTTGCTCTGATCAATTCATTTCATGTTTCTGTTGTTTCTGCTTCAAATGAAGAAACTTAACATTGGATCTAGTGCTCCTACCTAACATTTTCCCCCCAGTATATAGTTACTGTAAATAAGTGCATGCCATAACATTGTGTGTGTGCGCACGCGTTCACGTGTGATTACTAGTAACATTTCACTTGTGCAATATATGTAGTTTTCCAACAGCTTGCTGACATTGTCATGAATCTGGAACATGGCAAAGGCCTGCAATGTTAAAGTATCTATTTTCTGTTTTTGCCCTGTTTAATGATTTGTTTGTTGATGGTTTAGAGGATAGAATCAGTGATATTGATACTATGCACTCTATTGTATGTATTACCAAAGTATCACTATTTCCTATAGTTTGACATTTGGTATCCTTAAGACAACAGCCAACAATCAGTGGCTGGATACTCCGTCCTATACTAACTTAGAAGTCATGTTAAGTTGTTGCCTGATGACTTGTGCTTCTCTGCTTGTTAATCATTTGGCGTCAAGCTAAACAGCTTAGAGTATCAGCTATTGGCTTATCCCACAAGGGGCCCACTTACAAGTGCATAATGTTTCATTAAATGGACTTATGGAGTATGCATAGCTGTTATTAACCGCGTAGCTTTCATTCAATAGGGGGTGGTCTTGGTGTACTTATGGGACTATTTTTTGGAGCTTTGGAAAATCCAATAATGGCAGAGGAGATGACAGCAAGGCAACAAATAGTCTACCAGGCAAAACAGATG
Organism: Triticum urartu; assembly: GCF_003073215.2. Taxonomy (NCBI): domain Eukaryota; kingdom Viridiplantae; phylum Streptophyta; class Magnoliopsida; order Poales; family Poaceae; genus Triticum; species Triticum urartu. The sequence continues at coordinate 448,328,063 of NC_053025.1, read as the reverse complement.
GGTAGGAAAAGTATGAGCCATGCTAAGACCTTTGCAGTAATGGGCTTGATTTTCTCTGCAGCTGAATGCGTCGTTGAGAAGGTAGATGCAGTGTGACATTTTTTTTTCTTCCATTCATGAGCAATTCTGTATTTATTTTTACTTATTTGGACACTTTGAATCGTCACGTCCTGGCAGGCTCGGGCAAAGCATGACATCACCAATTCAGCAGTAGCTGGCTGTGTCACAGGAGGAGCTTTAGCTGCAAAAGGTATGTTTTTCTTTGTGACAACTGTTGATGAGAACCAACATTAATTTTTACCATGGATCAATTTATGCTCCCAAGAGAATTTCCCTATCTGCAATCGTTAGAGATGTTTTAGGTTGGCTTGGGGTGGATGGGCCGACGTTTTATTTGGATGTAAGAAAGGAAGTAACCTCACTCTAAAAGTAGTTTGGTTCTACTAGGGCAAGTTGAAGGGCAGTTGTACTCATCATGTAGTCAGTTTGCCAGGCCAGCAGTTTGTGTCCCAAATTCTCTGATATGAGATTTCAGATAGTTTAACCAATGCTATATGTCTGTCTGTATTTGGGAATTTAGAGATACTCATGATGTAGTTGCTGTGCCAGGTCAGCAGTCTGTTGTGGTGTTTTGACCACTTACCTTGTCTACCCCTTGATTCATTAAGTGCTTAACCAAAGTTGTGATTGCTTATTTTGAAACTTTTTTTTGTCACTTTTGATTCAGCTAATAAAGCAGTAAATCATAATAATAATGACAACGACACTGTGGATTACAATTAGGAAAGCACTCTAGCACCACTAGCAAGTTCTTATGCTGTTGTTGGTTATGCAGTTCAATTTGATATTTCATCCGTAATGGAATTGGTATTTTTCTTGCAGGTGGCCCTCAAGCTACATGTATCGGGTGCGTGGGTTTTGGTGCCTTCTCTGTGGCGATTGAGAAGTTCATGGAGCGATATAACTGAATCGGTGATGGAAACGTTGCATCCTATAAATTGAGTGATGCGTCTTTCTAGCAAGCATTAGCAGGACTCAGCATTGGCCGAAGAACTTTTAGTTTATTTTGCAATATTCAGTCGTTGGCATGTATGTACTCAGAGATGGTGTGACCTAAATTTTACGTCTTGCGACTATCCATCATACTGAGTAGCTATATTGTTTCTCCAGTCTGTAGCCTGTTTGATGTCATGGCATGTGGTATACGCATTTTGACTTATGCAATCTCGTAGCTAGCTGCATTTCTTCCTCCCAGGATTTTGCTCTGCCAAATGCCATGACGATACGATTTTGGGGACAGCACTGCGGTAAGGGAAATATGTAGTTCAAATGCAAATTAAAACTTCTGCTTTCATCTGTGCCGTCACTAGCAGGGGTGTATCTTATATCTTTGCTTCAGAGAAGTCGCTTTAACATATGTGGCTTGTATCTGTGTCTGTTGTCCATTGTTTTGAATGGTTTCAGAGAACTCTATTTGACTTTTTTACTTGTGCTTAGACTACTCACAATAAAAGTAACATAGGTGGTAATATCACACATATCTATATAAAATAGATGATGTGGCAAGCAATAAATGAAAAAAAAGAGGGGAGTGGTAATATAGCTAGTTAGACTAGCCACAATGGATAGTAACATACACATATCCCTAGACTATGTTACTACTTTCATAGTACAAAGATTCATTTATAGGTTATAGACTCATATTGCATTGGGATATGTGATGTTACACTAACTAGCTAAGTTACTACAACTATCTCTCTCTTCATTAACTCATTGCCACATAAACAAAATTGCTGAGTTGGACTTGATGTTCTGCTGAAGTTACTCCCCCTGTGGCTAGTCTTACTAATAGTATGAGTAACATCACACATATCAAGGCAAAATGAGTCTAGACTCATAAATAAAGTGTTATATGTTACCATACATATGTTACTCCGCATTATAAAGATAATAACATAGACTAGTAACATATGCATGTTACTAGTCTATGTTACTACCCATGGTGGCTAGTCTTACCGTCTGCATACCACAGCAATGACTTCAAACCTGCCTGGTCTTGCAATGACTTCAAACCTGCCTGGTCTTGTAGCCTGATAGGCTGACAAAGTAATAATAGCATTATTATAGCAAATAATAAGCGAGGAGGACCAGTTCTCTCCAGGAGTCAATGCGATTACAGGCCAGTACACTGTGCAAACATGTGCAGTGACTTGTGTCTAGAAGAAAACGTCTACCAACAGCAACCCTACCCTAGAGGTTACAACATCAGCATCAAGAAAGAGGGCACGCTGGGCGATGTAAAATCACACCCAGAAATGACAAGTGCCAAATCTATCTACTGCTAGTCTAGTCGTCGATGATGGAGATGAGCAGGGAGGCCTCCTCAGCATCGGGCCCCCTAGTTTCTGCAGTGAAGGCAAAAACAGAGAGAAGAACAAATCCTGTCAGCTGAAACAATGGAGGCAACACACAAGGATATGGCGGAACTGAGAATAGCAGATCGGCAGTGCACCTGAAGTGGGGAGGTTGGACATGATCTGCTTAACGAGCCCACCGCCGTTGGAGCTCGGCTCGTCGCCTCCCGTCTCCTTCTCCTTGTCCTCGTCCTCACCTATACCGTGATCAACATCTTCCCCGCCGCCGCCGTGGGTCCCATTGCCAGACATGGCCATGCCGATCTTGGAAGCCATGGCGCTCAGTATCCCGGCCTGCTCGCCGCCTTCGTCCTCGTCTTTCCCTCCCCTATTCTCCTCCTCTGCTCCACGGAAGACTGTCAACCAAAGTTGCAGAGGCTGCGCGGCAAAGGTTAACTAAAGCGCGGTAACTTACCTGTGGCCGGCGGGGAGGGAGACGAGCTGGACAGCAGCTTGTGGAAGATGCCATTGCCGGCCGCCTTCTCCCCGTTGCCGTCAGAGGCAGCAAGCGCGCTCCTGTTGCCGTTGCCATTGCCTTCGCCGGTGTCCCCAGCGCCGCCGCTCCCGTTAGCACCCGACATGGCCACGCCGATCTTGGACGCCATGCTGCTGAGAAACCCGCCCTCCTCAGCCACCGCCACCTCCGCCTTCCCCTCCACCGCGCGACCAACGCCGGCCTCCTGCTCTTCCTCTCGCCCGCGCTTCTTCCCCTGCGCCATGGCCTCCTCCTGCTCCCTCCTCTCCGCCTCGCCCACCGAATCCTCCATCACCAACTCAGTACTCAGCTCACCAAAGTGTGTGCGCTACTACTGCAGGAAAGGCAGGAACAGATCAGGTATTATCTTCCAGGAGCCGTGCCGCAGGAGGGATATATAGGCGGCTGGCGGCTGGCGCACACGCGTCCTCCGGAGACGGCCACCATGGCGGCCCCTCGCGTGCTCGGCCTGGGGACGCGTAGCCTGGCGCGCGGGGATTGGCCGGCCGTTGCCGCGATATTTTTAAGGTCGCTTTGTGGGCTGCGCTTTTGTTTTTCCGCTTCTCGACTTTGTGCACGCGAAACCTCCGGCCGGGGCCCGGAGGCAGCGACGTGCCCAGGGCGCGGTGGCCGGTGGATCGCAGGGGCTGTCGGTTGGGATGCATGGGACGGAGAGTGGAGCGTCCAAACTATACTTTACTCCATGGGAGGGAACTGGGCGTCGGGGTCGGTCGGTCTTCACGTGTCCCGGGAATGGGAAGTGCAACTCTGTGTGGTGCTGCATCTGATGCTCGTATTGCTGGTGCCATGTGTATCCACAGGAGAGATGCTGCAGCGTAGCTGCTTTGGAAGCATTTCTCGGTTCTCAGCGTTGGAAGCATAAGATAAGTAACGCACGGAAGTAAGTTGAACACAAAATCAGAGTGGCGCAGCGGAAGCGTGGTGGGCCCATAACCCACAGGTCCCAGGATCGAAACCTGGCTCTGATATGATTTTTTGAATTTTTCTTATCTGTTTATTTTCCTGGATTGAACTTCGTTTCTTTTTTCTCTTCGCGAATGGCTTACTCTACTTTCTGTTCTCCTCCAAATATTGATCATCTACACACTTTCCTTTACACGAAGCTTTTTACCTGACGAACCATAAGAACAAGTAGTACAAACGGTTAACGCCACACCAGAAATGCTCGGTGCTTCTTCTCTGAAACCAACACGAGACGCTGAAAAAGGCATTCAAAAAAAAAACACGAGACGCTGAAAACAGCATGCATTTTCTCCTTGTAATACCACAACTGTTAAGGATCACATGTGCGGCGCCAACACAACTGTCAAGACGATCGTACAAACGCGATGAGCAGAGGCGCCTGTGATATGATCGCATCGCCAGCTCCCAGGTGAAAACCGATTCCGCGGCGCTGATGTCGTGAAAATCATCATGTCCAACTCGTGAAAAATATTTGAAACAGCCCCCGGCCCCTCCACCCTCACACACGGCGTTTGATTAGATTAGATCGGATTGTATTAACCCACCAACCCGCATCTGCATACATATTTGATCCCTCCCTGATTAAGCGGTTGATTTGCCGGAGGGAAACAGTTGCAGGCGTGCCATAAACTAGGGTTAAAGAAGCGTTTCCATCGGATCGTCACTAACCCATGCCATGCCATCACTAGTTAAATGAGGAGGGGGGAGGTCATGCTTCCGTCGCGTGCCCCTCCACCATCTGGACATGTTGTTGCCGTGCAGTGCCCCTCTCTCTCTCGCCGGAGCGCCCCGCCCCCTATATGTACGCCGGTGCCACCCTGCAGTGTGATCTCGTCGGGGGGCACCGGAGGTTGGTGCGGTGCTGGGGTTCTCGAGCTATATTATCTATCACCGTTTGGCTGCTTGTTGTAGAAGGGGAGGGGGAGGAGGGTGGTGCCGGCCGGGATGGGGCGGCCGCCGTGCTGCGACAAGGCCAACGTGAAGAAGGGGCCGTGGACGGCGGAGGAGGACGCCAAGCTGCTGGCCTACACCTCCAACCATGGCACCGGCAACTGGACCTCTGTTCCCCAGAGGGCAGGTCGGAGCCCTCTCCCCCGGCCGGCCGGATCGGCGTCTGGCATCGAAATGGTGTTGGTTTTGCATGGTTTCTGGCTGATGTGTGTTGCGTCATGGATGGGTGCGTGCTGCAGGGCTGAAGCGGTGCGGGAAGAGCTGCAGGCTGAGGTACACCAACTACCTGAGGCCCAACCTCAAGCACGAGAACTTCACGCAGGAGGAGGAGGAGCTCATCGTCACCCTCCATGCCATGCTGGGAAGCAGGTGCATCTCTGTACATGCATGTCATCCATCGGTTACTTTCTCGATTTTGTCATCAAGTTTTCGGTGAATGCGAAACTTTGCTATAGACAGACTACTGTTTCTGTCATCATTCCTGCTATAAACTTTGCATCCATATACTCTAGCGTACGTTCAGATCTTATAGATTTATGGAAGTTCTAAAAACCTCACGTTGGTGTATCATTCAGACAATTGCTCATACACCGGAAATCACGTCCTACTTCTATTCAAGAATTTACTTCAGCCGTTCATTCATAAAGTAGAAACAAATGTAGTTTAATCCAGTGACCAGTCTCGTGTCTACGGTTCTTCTGAATATATTCTGTTTCCTGGTAGAATGTAGTGAAAAGCTGAATATTGGGTGAAGAACAGATCTGAATAGCTGTCTTAAATTGATAGTGTTTGACAGAAAATACTCCACACTGAGCGTAATATAACATGAAAGTACGTGTACGTGTTGGGTGCATGCAGGTGGTCTCTGATCGCGAACCAGCTGCCGGGGCGGACGGACAACGACGTCAAGAATTACTGGAACACCAAGCTGAGCAAGAAGCTGCGGCAGCGGGGCATCGACCCCATCACCCATCGCCCCATCGCCGACCTCATGCAGAGCATCGGCACCCTCGCCATCCGCCCGCCGCCCAGCGCCGCGGGTGCCTCCTCGTCCTCCTACATCCCCGTGAACCCAGCGGCGGCGCCGGGGCTCCAGCCGCTGCACGACGACGTCAAATACCACGCAGTCCTGAACCACCAGCAGCAGCAGGTCATCACGCTCCTCGACCCCGACGCGCCAGGGGCGGCGGCGTCCCCGGACCACCAGCTCAAGTGGAGCGACTTCCTTGCCGACGACGCCGCCGCCTTCGAGGCGGCGCCGCAGGTGGTTCTTGGTCAGTACCAGGAGGCCGCGGTGGCTGGTGGCGGAGCAGCGTATGGAGACACTGATAGTATTGCAGCCGATGGTGTCGGCGGGGGCGGGGAGGATAGCGCAGCGTCAGCGTTCATCGACGCGATGCTGGACAGCGACAAAAAGATGGGCGTGGACCAGCTCATCGCCGACCTGCTCGCCGACCCGGCATACTACTACGGCGGAGGCTCTTCCTCTTCGACGTCGGAGCTGGGGTGGGGCGGTTGATCATTTATTTAACTACTAGAGGTTACATATCTTACATTGGGACGGTATTTAAGCATATTTAGGGCATCACATTTTCGTTTGAACTTGTTATTGGTATTCTATTCCCACCCCGATCAATGATGAGCTGATTAAGAGTGCGTTTTTGCTTTTTAAGAAATCTAATCAATATGTACGTGCAATGCTTAAATTAAAAGTATATTAAGTGCATGCAGATATTAAGTATGATATTATTTCCGTGTTATTATGTGATTAGTATTATTTTTTGGCATGAAATTAACTGCACGCTAAACATGTTGAGCGCTCGACATTGAAGCAGTCTAGGTCGTTGGATTGACATGATTTGATGGCCGAGATTAATTGAATTTGCCTTTTTGGGTTTTTTAATTTGGTATAATATAATATAATAAATATAAATATAAATGATTAAGCGTGAGCTGATTTGATGTCTTTGTGGCAAACGAACGGGTAAATTGTGTAGGATTACTTTTTCTTTTCTTGAGTTGTGTGTAGACTCTTTTTTTAAACTGCCATAATGGCTTCTTTACTGCTTAAATCAAACTTACATCATGGATTATCAAAGGCATTATAGAGCTAGGAGGATCATCTACCCAAACTAAACTCTCCAGCTGACCGTCCTTAGTCAATGAGGTTTGCATCTCTAGGTCAGAACGAGCAAATTCTTCATTCTTCATAAATAGAAGCTGCAGCCGATGCTGTAAATCCTCCATTCTTCAATGTTGACATCACTTCAAGGCAATCAGATTGGTTGATGAGTTTCTCGCACCCTACTTGATTAGCTAGGTGACTTTGGTTAAGACATGCTTGGGCCTCTGCCATCGCTGCATCCACAACAGCAATTGGATAGCAACTCGCAGCAATAAAATGCCTCTATCATTCTTGGTACATGCACCATTAGCTCCTCTTTCATTGTTCACATCAAAACCCGCATCTACGTTCATTGTCACAAATCCCTCTGTAGCTTTGCACCATTGGCTTTTTCTAGTCTTCATCATTTTATTCAAAGCACACACATAGTTTGAAGTTAGAACCTCAATAGAAATAACAGCATGTAGTACAGTTCGCAAGCTTTCTCCATGCACAAGTTGCCTTCTTCTCCACCAAATGTACCACACCGTCGTTAGTAAAGTTCCTTGCAGATTTGAGATATTTGCGACAACAATATGTGAAAACTTCCGAACCAATAGATATTCAAGTACTGCACTCCCAACACGATCAACAACACATGCCTCTTTATTCACCTCTTTTAAACCCATCTTCCTCCGGATCGCCATAGCTCAAACACAAGAAAATAAAGTGTGCTTTATATCTTCACAGAATGTATTACACACCAGACAAATGCTATTATTTCCAATATACGGATTAGCCAGACCCCTATGGCAAGGCAATATACCAAGAAGGCACTTCCGGCCAATTTTTTTATCTTTGATGGTAGTGAACACTTCCAAAAATCCTTCCATGCCATGTTCAAACCTGACGCTCCGAACCCATCTATCTTTCGAAGAGAGCCATCGAACTGTGCTTCCCACTGCCTATGATATGAAGAGCGCACAGTGAACAAGCCATAATTTTGAAATCTCCAAGCAACAAAATCATTCATCCCAAAATATTTATCTTACAAGCTCTTCATCCCACATTCCAGAAATTGGGTCACTAAGGTCCTGCACATTAGGAAACAAGCAATGTCCTTCGGGAGTTAATATTTTACCATCTGGGCTCGAGGGAATCCAAGAGTCTTCCCGAATATCTATTTGTTAACCATCTCACACTCACCATATTGCTCCCTTAATAAAATTTTGCAGCCATACTGTAGGATCGGAAGTATGTCTAAAGGGAGGGGTGATTAGACTACTTGACCAAATAAAAATCTAGGCTTTTACCAATTTTAAGTCTTGGCAGATTTTAGCAACTTAGCACAAGTCAAGCAATCAATCTACACATGCAAGTCTAAGAGTATAGCCGTGGAATGTAAAACATTTGCATATGAAGGTAAAGGGAGGAGTTTGAAGGGAGCAAACGCAATGTAGACACGGAGATTTTTGGCGTGGTTCCGATAGGTGGTGCTATCGTACATCCACGTTGATGGAGACTTCAACCCATGAATGGTAACGGTTGCGCGAGTCAACAGAGGGCTCCACCCACGAAGGGTCCACGAAGAAGCAATCTTGTCTATCCCACCATGGTCGTCGTCCATGAAGGACTTGCCTCACTAAGGTAGATCTTCATGAAGTAGGCGATCTCCTTGCCCGTACAAACTCCTTGGTTCAACTCCACAATCTTGTCGGAGGCTCCCAAGTGACACCTAACCAATTTAGGAGATACCACTCTCCAAAAGGTAATAGATGGCGTGTTGATGATGAACTCCTTGCTCTCGTGCTTCAAATGATAGTCTCCCCAACACTCAACTCTCTCTCACTGATTTGGATTTGGTGGAAAGATGATTTGAGTGGAAAGCAACTTGGGGAAGGTGAAAGTGCAACTATCCCTAGGTGGTTTTGGTAGTTCTTAACAACATATAGCTCATTGAGCTAATGCTATTTGAAGATAAATATTTCAGGAAAGCTCAATGATTGGCATGGCATGGATTAGAAAGTGGACCCCTCAAAATGCTAAGGACAAAAGATTGGCTCAAGCTCAAAGCACAAGACTCTACATTTTTCATTTTAGTGATCCAAGATCACATTGAGTCCATAGGAAAAGCCAATACTATTAAAAGGGGATGAGGCGTTGCTTAATGAGTTACTTACTCAAAATGCTTAGTGATATGCTCCAAAAACCCTCAACTACTTTCTCATATCCACATATGTCCCAAACCAAAAGTCAAACTCGGCCCCACCGAAATTTCCTATCCGGCGCCACCGAGTTCACTTGACATAGCCACTGCCAGAAACCCTAATCAATTCGGTCTCACCGATAAGGATCTCGGTCTCACCGAGATGGGATTGCAAACTCTCTGTTTCCCTTCGTAACGTTTCGGTCCAACCGAAATGAGCGACCCCCCCGAGATTGCAATGCAAACTCTCTGTTTCCCCTTTGTAACGTTTCGGTCTAACCGAGATGAGCGAATCGGTCCCACCGAGTTTGCCTGACCAACTCTCTGTTTGCCTATTACCAAAATCGGCCCCACCAAGTTTGTGTAATCGGTCTCACCGAGATTACGTTATGCCCTAACCCTAATGGAATCGGTCCCACCGAGTTGACATGTCGGTCCCATCGAAAACCCTAACGGTCACATTTTGAACTAAATCGGTCTGACCGAGTTGTATGATTCGGTCCCACCGAGTTTGCTGATTTGTGTGTAACGGTTAGATTTTGTGTGGAGGCTATATATACCCCTCCACCCACTCTTCATTCGTGGAGAGAGCCATCGGAATATGCCTACACTTCCAACATACATTTTCTGAGAGAGAACCACCTACACTTGTGTTGAGGTCAAGATATTCCATTCCAACCACATAAATCTTGATCTCTAGCCTTCCTCAAGTTGCTTTCCACTCAAATCATCTTTCTACCAAATCCAATCCTATGAGAGAGAGTTGAGTGTTGAGGAGACTATCATTTGAAGCAAAAGAGCAACGAGTTCATCATCAACACACCATCTATTACCTTTTGGAGAGTCGTGTCTCCTAGATTGGTTAGGTGTCACTTGGGAGCCTCCGTCAAGATTGTGGAGTTGAATCAAGGAGTTTGTACGGGCAAAGAGATCACCTACTTCGTGAAGATCTACCCTAGTGAGGCAAGTCCTTTGTGGGCGATGGCCATGGTGGGATAGACAAGGTTGCTTCTTCGTGGACCCTTCGTGGGTGGAGCCTTCCGTGGACTCGCACGACCGTTACCCTTCGTGGGTTGAAGTCTCCATCAACGTGGATGTACGATAGCACCACCTATCGGAACCACGCCCAAAATCTCCATGTCTACATTGCGTTTGCTCCCTCCAAACTCCTCCCTTTACCCTCATATGCAATTCTTTTACATTCCGCTGCTATACTCTTAGAATTGCATGTGTAGGTTGATTACTTTTTTGTGCTAAGTTGCTAAAATCTGCTAAGACTTAAAATTGGGAAAAGGCTAGATTTTTATTTGTTCAAGTAGTCTAATCACCCCCCTCTAGACATACTTTCGATCCTACAAGTGGTATCAGATCTTTGGTCTCCATTTGCCTTGATTTCCATAGCTTTTGGTGATCATAGCCTTGGTTTCATAACCTAGGAGAGTATGGCGTCTAGTGAGGGAAATTACCACTGTAGAGGTCCTTACTTTGATGGTACTAATTTTGCTAGTTGGAAGCATAAGATGAAAATGCATATTTTTGGACATAACCCCGCCGTTTGGGCTATTGTGTGTATTGGCTTGCAAGGTGAATTCTTTGATGGGAGAGAACCAAACCGTGAAGCTACCGCGGAAGAGTTGAAGATGCTGCAATACAATGCTCAAGCTTGTGATATTCTCTTCAACCGATTGTGCCCCGAAGAATTCAACAAAATCAACCATCTTGAGAATGCAAAGAAAATTTGGGATACCTTGATTGATATGCACGAAGGTACCGACTCCGTCAAGGAATCCAAATTGGACGTGCTTCAAAGTCAACTTGACAAGTTCAAAATGAAGGATGGTGAAGGTGTCGCTGAAATGTACTCTAGGCTTGCTCTCATCACAAATGAGATTGTCGGCTTAGGAAGTGAAGAGATGATCGATAGATTCATCATCAAGAAGATCCTAAGAGCCTTGGATGGAAAATATGATACCGTGTGCACATTGATCCAAATGATGCCAAATTACAAATATCTCAAGCCAACGGAAGTCATCGGAAGGATTGTTGCTCATGAGATGTCACTCGAGGATAAGGAAGAGCTTCACAACAAGTCAAATGGTGCTTACAAAGCCTCATGTGATGCTCCCACATAATCAAGTGAGAAACAAACCTTCAACGAAGAATTGAGCCTAATGGTGAAGAACTTCAACAAGTTTTACAAGAAGAGAAGCAAGGAAAGAAGTTCCAAGACACGGTCCTACAATGACAAAATATCTTCTAGTCGTGGGCGCAATTGCTATAATTGTGGAAGACCTGGACACTATTCCAACGAGTGTACGACTCCCTACAAAAGAAGAGAAGACTCTCCCTACAAAAGAAGAAGTAGAAGAGAAGAATCACCACCAAGAGAGAGAAGGAGTAGAGATGACCGTTATGAACGAAGAACATCACGGAGAATCAAGGATTCAGAAAGGAAGGACAAGTCATCAAAGAGCTACACAAAACGAAGACATCAAGCTCATGTTGGTGAATGGGTATCCGGCTCTGACTCCGACGATCACTCCGAGAGAAGTTATCACTCCGACTCCGAATATACTCAAGATGAAGGTGTTGCCGGTCTAGCACTTGTGTCAACCAACTCCTACGACATATTTGAGTCAACAAATGAAGGAATTGGAAGATGCTTCATGGATAAAGGCCCAAAGGTATCACACCCCGAGTATGTTGATTTCAATAGTGATGAAGATGATTTGCTAGGTGATGATTTACTTGTTGAAAACTCTAGTTATGAAAACTATGATGAACTTGCTATTAATCATGCTAATCAAGATAAAACGAATGACAATGATAAGAAGGAGATTGAGCGTCTAACTAAAGAACTAAAAACTCTTAAGTTAGCTCATGAAACTACCTTGGAAGATCATCGAGAACTTTTAAAGACTCATGAGAAGCTACGTTTTGAAAAGCTGAACCTTGAGCAAGAGCATGAGTTCTTAAAAGCAATCAATGATGATCTTCGCAAGAAAAGTTCTTCTTACATTGCCAAGCGTTTACTCTTGTCTACTTACATGCCACAAGTTAAATCTATCAACAAGAACAAGAAAGATTCTTCTTCTAGTAGTAACAACAATCATGCTAAATCCAATGTTGTTGCTTCTAGTAGTTCTCTTGATTCCACTAATGATTCTCTTAGCCAAGTTACACTTGAGCAAGAAAATAGCTTATTAAAGGGGATTATAGAGAAAGGTGTTTACAAGAGCCTTGCCGGAAGTAAGAAATTTGAGGAAATTATACGCAAGCAAGGAAGACATCGGAAGAATCAAGGTGTTGGTTTTGAACGAAAGTTCAATGCCAATGGAGTTGAGTGGGAAGAAGATCAATACCCCAAGACGAAGTTCGTTCCTCAATAAGAGAAGTATGATCCTACTTCTTTCCAAGGAACACAAGCTCAAGATGATCTTCCACCACATGACCACAAACTAAAAGGCAAAGAGAAGCTTCAAGAGGAAATTGATGCATTTGAAGAAGCACCTAAGGCCTTGGTCAAGTGGGTTCCCAAGACTACATCAAGTTCCACTTCATCAAGTACGACTACAACTTCAAGGATTCCCATCAAGATGGTGTGGATTCCTGAGATGGAGAACTAGAGAGCTCTTGAGGGTGACTCCGCCAACATACTTCACTCATATCATTTTGGCAAGGACAAGTGCAAACAAATTCCACATCTTGCACTAGTTCAAGGAGTCACAAACCCTCTTCTTGGTAAGACAAGGGACAAGGTAACCTAATGCTTTCATGGAAATCATCCAATGTGAACTTCACTCTATGTCTATGGATATCCTTGTTTGTTCCTTGTGGGACTAACCCGTGTAGGTATTGAAAGTGCAACTCACTCCAAAAGATTGCTCCGAATGATCTACATCAACATTGAGCATCTACATCTTCAACACCTACATGAAGTCATCATCGACAAAACCCAAGGTTAGTTCATCCCTCATAGGGGGGATATCACATCTAGGGGGAGCTTTAATCTAATCAACTGAGCTAAAGCAACTCTAATGATGTGAGCACAACAATGCTTTATGTAAAAGTGGCAACCCCACTTGTGCTTAAAAGATGAGTATGACCTATGATCAAATGTTCTCATTTGACTCCTAAGTCAATATACTCATATATAGATGACCTAGTCATCGCCAAATTGCTTGATAGATGCTAGAGTGATTGTGCATGCTTTGTCGCATATTTCATTTGTCATTTTATTGTGTGAGCATGTTCGATGCATATTTTACTCATTCGAGGACATCCATTTGTTGCTTTGATTGTTTGGCTTTTTCTCTTTTGCCAAATGGATGGACAAGAATGCCTAAGAACTCCCTCTAGCTATCTATGCTTTTCTCATCTCAAACTCTATTCATGCTACATCACAAAGTTCGATCAAGTCAGATTCGAACCACTCCGTGTGAGGAGCACTTGGAGTCCCCGATTCGTCATTGACTTAACTTCCAAAACCTCTTTGTTCATTTCGGTATGACCAAGTCATCCATTTCGGTCACACCGAGATCACTAAGTTGATATAGGTTTTCAATCTTGGTGCAACTGACTAGAACTTTTCGGTCACACCGAGTTGCAGTAACCGCTTGCAGTTCTGCATCTCGGTGCCACCGAGTTGTTCCACTCGGTCACACCGACAGGGTCGGGATATATATACCCACGGGTCCACGGATGAGATTTTGAAAAATTCTTCAAAACCTCTCAGCCGCGCGTGTCCTGCTCTGCCGCCTCGGGTCTCCGGATCGTCCTCTCGCCGCCAGCGACCTCCCGCCGCTGGTTTCCATCGCCGTCAATGGATTTCTTCCCCTCTGTTGCCGCCGTAGCAAACTCCGCCGAATTAGGGTATGGGTTCGATCTTTTGTGCTATTCCTTTAACTCCGATTCGTAGCACATTACTTTTCCATGATCATGACCACGTATGCAATCAATCTATCCACTGAGAACATCCCTTAGGTTAGGTTTGATTTGAAAATTTAGGGTTAGGTCTCCGCCGGACTCATCTTGGACCAACCGAATTGTAGAAATCGGTCTCACCGATTTGGCTTAGGCCATTGCAGTTGCACTTTCGGTCTGACCGAAAACTGCAAATCGGTGTGACCGAGTTCGATTCTTTGTGAAACCCTAGCAGTCTCGGTGCCACCGAACTGTGACTCGTCTGACCGAGTTCACTAGTTTAGGTTCCAAAAGCTGCTTCGGTATCACCGAGTTTACAAATCAGTAGCTCCGAAATGCTTTCTGTGAAGAACTAAAACTAAGTTTTTAAGTCATTCTTTTTGCAAAAACTCTGCACTTTGTGATGCTGATCCACTCTACCTCATCCATATCTATTCACAGGGTCTGCTGTTAGTAAGTTTGCAGAAATGTCTGACCAGAGCGACAGCCAGAACAAGTTAGAGGAACAGGTACAATTGAGTGAGGGCACTAGTCCCTTCAGCACTTCTGATGATGGCAGCAGGAGCACACCAAGAAACTTGCCCAAGGCAGCCACCAGAACAAGGAAGAAGAAGACCTCAGATTCTAAAGATGAGGATTATGTGGCTGTTGAGGAGGAAGTCAGCTCCAAGAAGAAGGTGCTGAAGGAGTATGACACAGTTGCATCAACTAAGCCTGGCTTGCACAAGAAGGCCCCTGCCAAGAGGGTGCCAACCTTAAAGGTGAGAGCCTCAACTGCTGAAACCTCCAAGCCTATTGAAGAGGTTGTTCGAGAAGGAAAGAAAAGGAAGGAAAGGGTCAAGAAGACCACCGCCAGAGTGCTTGGAAGATCCTCCATTATGAGAGATCCAGAAGAAGAGGAGGAGGAAGAGGATGCTGCACCAGCTCCTAAGGCTCAGAAGCTTATGGGAGATGCAATCAAGTCAGGGGCTGCTCCATCTAAGCCAAATATGCTCCCAAGGCTGCTGCTCAGAAACCCCCAAAGCCGAAGAGGAACACCAAGAGTATACCTGCCGAGGAGAAGAACAAGGCCCCAGTGCCTAAAGCTGAAGAAGAGGAAGATGATTCTCTTGTTTTGAGGAAGTTGAGGCCCAAAATTCCTGACCACAATGATGCTCATCCAGTCGCTGAGGACATGCACATCAGGAAAGATGAAGGATTGAGATTATGGAGACAGTATGATCCCTATGCTGTTAGGAGGAGGACTGCAGTTGACTACAGGTTCCATACAAAGGAACAACAAGATTTCTATGAGAGAATTTTGCTTGACAAGAAGCCCATAGTGTGTGAAATGAAATAGGTGGACTGAGAATTCATCCGGGAAAATGAAGATCACTTCCCTGGAGTGTATGACAGCTTTAGGCATGTGGAGTTGATGAATTTGTTGGACAAAAGCGCACCAAGTGGAATGATGAGTTGATCATGCAGTTCTACTCCACTGCCCACTTCTATCCAGATGGAAGGATAGTTTGGATGTATGAGGGTACCAGGTACCAGTCCACAGTTGAAGAATGGGCCAAGCTAATCAATGCCCCAAAGAACATGAAGATGACTTGGATGTGTATGCCACCAAGAAGAAAGACCACAACTCAATGGCAAACATGTACAAGGAGATCCCTGATAAGGCTTTGGAAACTCACAAGCTTGGATCTGTGCATTTCTTGTTGTCTGGTCTGCCTATGATCAACTGGATCTTAAGGCACACATTGCTACCCAAGTCAGGAGATCACAAGATGATCCGAGGACACTCCATCAACATGCTGCAAATTTTTGATGTTCCCCAGAAGTTCAAAGTTATGAGTTTGATTGTCGAAACGATCAAGAGGACTGCTTTTGATTAAAACAGGAGTTGTGGATATGCTCCACATATTCAGGAGCTCATCAATTCTAAGATGGGTGAAAGATCGTGGATGTCGCCTAGAGGGGGGTGAATAGGCGTTTTAAAATAATTACGGTTTAGGCTTGAACAAATGCGGAATAAACCTAGCGGTTAATTTGTCAAGCACAAAACCTACAACAACTAGGCTCACCTATGTGCACCAACAACTTATGCTAAGCAAGATAGACTACTAGGGGTGATAGCAAGATATATGATAAGAAACAATATGGCTATCACAAAGTAAAGTGCATAAGTAAAGAGCTCGGTAAGAGATAACCGAGGCACGCGGAGACGATGATGTATCCTGAAGTTCACACCCTTGTGGATGCTAATCTCCGTTTGGAGCGGTGTGGAGGCACAATGCTCCCCAAGAAGCCACTAGGGCCACCGTAATCTCCTCACGCCCTCGCACAATGCAAGATGCTGTGATTCCACTAAGGGACCCTTGAGGGCAGTCACCGAACCCGTACAAATGGCAACCCTTGGGGGCGGTCACCGAACCCGTACACTTTGGCAACCCTTGGGGGCGGTCACCGGTACCCGTCAAATTGCTCGGGGCGATCTCCACAACCTAATTGGAGACCCCGAAGCTTGTCCGGAGCTTTACACCACAATGATTGAGCTCCGAACAACACCAACCGTCTAGGGCGCCAAGGCACCCAAGAGGAACAAGCTCTAGGGTGCCCAAACACCCAAGAGTAATAAGCTTCTCAAACTTCACTTCCACGTATCACCGTGGAGAACTCCAATCGATGCACCAAATGCAATGGCAAGGGCACACAGAGTGCCCAAGTCCTTCTCTCTCAAATCCCACCGGAGCAACTAATGATAGGGAGGAAAATGAGAGGAAGAACAAGGAGAACACCAAGAACTCCAAGATCTAGATCCAAGGGGTTCCCCTCACATAGAGGAGAAAGTGATTGGTGGAAATGTGGATCTAGATCTCCTCTCTCTTTTCCCTCAAAAACTAGCAAGAATCCATGGAGGGATTGAGAGTTAGCAAGCTCAAAGAAGGTCAACAATGGGGGCAAAAATGAGATCAAGAGATAAGGTTCATTGGAGACCCCTTTTTATAGGTGGGGAAAAATCCAACCGTTATGCTCACAGCCCGCACAGAGCGGTACTACCGCTAGGGCGGAAGTAACCCTTTGAAAAACAACAGCGAGGAGGCAAAAGGCCAGAAGAACCGCCGAAGCGGTACTACCGCTCGTCCTCACGGTACTACCGCAAATGGTAGCGGTACTACTACTTGCGAGCGGTACTAAAAAAATACATCCGGGCCTACCACCGCAAGACTTGGGACGAGTTTTTGGTCCGGAGAGGTACTACCGCTGTAGGAGCCGCGGTAGTACTGCTCTGGAGCGGTAGTAAAAAATTACATCCGCTCCAATTCGCGGTAGTACCGCTGCAGCCTTTTCAGAACACCAAAACTGCCACAACTTTTGCAAATGGACTCCGAATTCGATGAAACCAAGTTTGTTGGAAAGCTAGCGACAAGGGCTAACACAATCTTCAAAGAAATATCAATAAGAAGCAAATGAGAAAAAGTCCCGTAAGAAAATGGTGAGAACCCTTCCTCGGAAAAGACCGGTAAAACCTCCAACACCGAAAACATCATAGAAGATGCATGCGAACTCCGTTTTCGATGAACTCAAGCTTGTCATCAAGATGACCATAAGCTCTAAGACTCACAAAGAGAACCAAACAAGAACCAAGAAAGATGATGCAAGGATGCAATGGTTTGAGCTCTCTACTAACGATACGATCAAGCTACCAACTTGAGAGCCCCCCTTGATAGTACGACAAACGATCCTATAACCCGGTCTCCAAACTACCACCATGAGACCGGTAAAATAGAAAATCTATCAAGGGCAAACCTTTGCCTTGCACATGGTCCACTTGATCTAGATGATGACGATCTTGACTCCCTCAAGTTGGACCGCCTTTCTTGATTGCGTTGGCTCGATGAAGACTAGATGATTGCTCCCCCATAGTCCACTATGGGTGAGCCACTCTTCGGCACATCTTCACAAGTCCATTGTCACCACAATAGACGGCAAGCTTCAAGCACTTGATCTCTTCGCGATGATCCACTTGAACTTGCACACGGCAATCTTGATGACGATCACCACTTGATGTCATCCTCTCCATGGGTTGAGTGATATCTTCCCCTTGACACAAGCCCATGAACACGTACCTAACCCCACGTAGAACTCTCACATAGACCATGGGTTAGTACACAAAGCACAATGGACAATGCTTACCAAACCATGGGATCACTTGATCCCTCTCGGTACATCTTCTACGCTTTGTGAGTTGATCAACTTGATTCACTCTTGACTTAGTCTTGATCAACCTTGAATCTTTCCAACTCTCTTCATTTGGATGATGTCTTGAAGGTAAACATGAATGATCACACAATCTTCTTCTTCAAGACATGCTTGCAATAAGCTCAACTCTCACATGACCAAGCTTTAGATAATTCCTTAATAGCACCTTGGTAAACCCATAAACTCCTTGAAACCAACACATGGACTCCAAGAAAAGCCTATGGACAAAACCTTCAAATATAACTCAAGGCAATCATTAGTCCATAGAGATTATCATCAATTACCAAAACCAAACATGGGGGCACCGCATGTTCTTTCAATCTCCCCCATTTTCGTAATTGATGACAATCACTTTCAAGAGAGTTTATACAAGGAATTATGCATCACCATGCAATGCAACAACCAATGATGCATGAGTATGATATGCAAATGCTTAGGAACAAAACCAAAGCAAGAAGAAAACTCTGAAGACTTCTCCACCAAACTCTCTGAAACTTCTCCCCCATTGGCATCGATTGCCAAAATGGGCGAAAAGCTTAGAAGACCAATATAAAAGGTGTTCCTCCAAAAAATTGTGTATTTCTCAACAATAGAGTGGAATGCCATACACATATCCAAAGGTAATACTTGGAGGAAGACCAACTATATTGAGTCACAAAGATTGCTAAAGGAAGATATGCCACAAAGACATAACAGAGAGAAACACAAGCAATCAAGCAATCAAAAGATACCAATTGAAGCAAGCAATCAATGGATATCAATTGAACCAACTAGACCAAAGATCCTATGATCCACAAGAAAAAAGGATATTATGATATGAGCATAGGAGTGTTCTAAAGAAACTAGAGAGGCTCCCCATGATTTGTGGACACATAAGAATATTTGTATTTGGATACAAAGTGCACAAAATAGGATCATAGCTCCCCCCAAATCAATAGAAACTTACAACAAGTGCAAGTGAGCATATAGGAAACCAAGCCTAGTACTTGCAACAAACACATGGTTGAGCAACAAGTAAAAGAGGCAACTTAAGAATGGGCTCAACCAAAATTATGTGTGTGAGTCAAGGCAATGCACTTGAGAAGACTAATGTACGGATGAGCATTAAGCATCAATAAAGTCTTGAAAGAATGAGGCACACGGTGCAAGGCCTATCATTCCCACACACAACTAGCAAATGGGTTCACAAGCTTACTAATAAGCATATAAAGAACCTATGCTTGTGACAACCCGTGGTGAAGATAGAGGATGAAAGCCTCATCAAGACGAGGGATACCAATTAAGATGGCAAAAGCCTCGTAAAGATAAGCTTGAGGAAAATAATCTTCACCACACAAGAGTGCATCAAGATGAAATTATATAAGACACGCACTCAAGGCAAAAGCTTTCACGGAGCCACCAAAGAAATAACATAAGAAAGATAAGGTGGACGTGAAAGAAAGGATATCAAGTAGATATGCAACTTCTCTCAAGTGTATAAGATTCTAGGTAGACGAAATCATGATGATATATATATACAAAGAAGGATGTACACCCGAAATAGTTACAACACGAGGAACAAGATATCCAAAGGGAGATCATACATATACCAATAAGATATTTGCTTGGAAGCATAGCACATGGCTAGATATAGTCTTATTGTATATAAATGAAGTCCACACACGAACAACAAAGACATCACAACTAGCAACAAGAGATCATTGTTGGGATGCTTTGAGAAGGGAAACAAGTATCACAAGAATGAATGAATACCATGCCATGACACAACCTACACAAGGTTGATGCAAGAAATGTGTGCATGAAGAATATGAAGATACTTGTTATTGAGATAACATTGGAAGGATGTAGTAGATACCAATTGAAGGTACAAAGTAGTTCATTGATCATCCTAGCTTGACTCCAATAAGCACATGGTGACAACACCTTCCTTGTGAGTGAGCTGAGCATCCAATGCATCTCCACTTGTTCCTAGAACAACAACACAAACAAAATGGTACCCAAACTTATTGGGACCAAAAGTTAGAGAACCAACAACGCATAGGACAAACTCCACATAAATATGTGCATATAGATATGAAAATGAATTTCATGCACATCTCATCCAATTTGAGACTTGGTGGAGTTCCCCCTATATATTGGGTCAAAGAAAGAAAACATGCCAAAGAAACTACAAGAAGTAAATATGCATGCTCAAGACTTTCAAGAACCGAGACAAAAGACAAAGAAATACCAAGAGAAGAAAAGATACCAGATGAATAAATCATCACTTGGAGGACATCCATAAAAGATACATCAAGGAATGAGATATCCATTGATACACTCAAAAAGAAAGATGTCAAACTCCCAAAAGAGAGAATGGTTCCAAACAAACCAAGCCCTCTACAAAGTTTCATGATGGCACAAAGCACCAAAAAGAAACGGCTTGCCTTCCACAAACACACACTTGATAAGGATCACAAGAAGAGTGTTTTATAGAGAATAGGATAGCTCCCCCAAGACTAGTGCATTATAGAGAATTTGCATTTGAATACAAAATGCACAAGGTCGGATCACCACTTTCACTATATCTAGAAAACACTGGACAAGGTCAAGAACTTAACAAGATCCATAAGTGGTATGGAAGACAATGGGAGTTGACACAATCCTAGGCAAGAGATAAAGCAAATAAAAGCAAAGGCCAATGTAAAGATGATCAATAATTTCTACCACACATAAGTGAGTACCAATTGTCAAAAGACAAGAAGTATTTGGAAATAATTCCCGGTGGTACATAACAAGGATATCCGACATCATCTTCACACCAAACAAAAGGCAAATTTCAACTTGTAGAGCTAACATGCCACCTAGGAACAAGATAATTTACAATATCAACTCTAGGTGACAATATCTCAAATGTACACATTTTCTAGGCTAGTTATATACACATAGCATATTACTCCCCCATAATGTGATACCAATTAAAGATAAACAAGAGGCAAAATAACGATTCAACACAAGATTAATTGATAATTTAGAATTTGAATTTCTCATGAGAAGACATACCACATAGCGACTAGATAATCTTGAAATCTCAATACTAGATGGTATTACTCATGTACACACATTTATAGGATTGTGAGGTGCACAAAGCACATCACTCCCCCATAATGGGATGTTCCATTAATCTCTCACAAGAGCCAACTAAGAAATGACCAAGATGCACAAAGGCTCAACGAACGACACACATGTACATGATGTGCAAACCAACACACACATACTTGATTGCTCAAGATAATCAAGTTGGAAGCACAACATATACAAACACATGCAAGGAATGAAACCAAACATGCAAAGGGGCAAGTAACTATCAATGTAGACACTTTAAGCACAAGTTACCGCAAGGAGGCACATTGGATATAAGATAGAAACTTGATAACCCAATTGACTTGGCTTGAGACAATAAGAATGATGAAGTCCCCTTAATTCTTCATAATGTAGCCAAGTCTCCAATGACCTCCATCAACACCTATTGATCAAGTATGAGCTAGTTGGTCCCCAAACAAGTTGGGTCCTAAGAGGTTAGTCACAATAGGCTTGGCTACCCAAATGGTTCTTTTCTTGACACCACTTTGAGTACCAACAAATTTGGCAAACACATTACCAACCTTATCCTTCCCAAGAGAATAGATATCATCAATTAGAATAGGGTTGGATAAGGTACCATTCGTGCATGAAGAAGCGACATGACCTTTTTCACGACATAGGTAGCAACGTCTACTCTTCACTTTCTTCTCACTTGATTTCTCAACTTGAGAAGCATTAGCTCGAGTCTTCTCGGGAAGAGGCCTTTCTTCAACTTGAGGTTGAGCATGAGAATGCACTTGTAGCCGCTTCCCTTGTTGCTTGTCACCAATGGCCTTCTTCTTCAATGGGAAAGATCTAACATGGTGCCCTTCAATTTTGCACTTGAAGCAAATAATCTTGGCCAAATTCTTGATGTATTCTTGGCCCTTCTTCTTGTTCATCTTGGACTTCTTCTTCTTCTTGGAGTTGAATCCAAGTCCACCTTTGTCATTGGGGGATTTTTGCACACTCAAGATATTGTTGAGTGTGGATTTCCCTTCATGACACTTTTCCAAGTCTTTCTTCAAAGAAGTAACTTGGGCCTTGAGCTCTTTGATTTCCTCTACATGGTTAGTCTCAACACAAGTACTAGAGGAAGTATAAGCTTCATCATTGGAGCAACAAGGCAAGGAAAGAAATTCATCACAAGATGTACCAATGTTATGCATAGACGAATTACGAGGACTAGCACCAGGCAATATAGCATTTTGACTAAAAGTAGTGCTAATGTCCACATGAGGCTCACTAGATGTTACCTTAGAATCATGGACTCATGAGCTATCTTTAGCTCATTATGGGATACTAGAAGATCATCATGAGAGCTTGAGAGCTTTTCATGGTTTTCTTCCAATTTCCCATAATTGCTAGATAGCAATTCAAGTTGATCCTGAAGCTCAACATTCTCCTTTAAAATGGATGCTTCACAAGTAATAGAGTTAGTATCCCAAGCATCATCATTAACAACAATAGGAGAGGACACCTTGGCAAGCTCTTTTAAGTAAGAAGCTTCAAGTTGAGCATGAGACTCGGTGAGTTTGATGAGCTCACCCTTGATGACCCTTAAGCCATTTTCGAGGTGCTCAAAATCCTCAAGGAGTCTAGCATGAGCAACTTCAAGCTTAGCATTTTTAGTTTTGAAATCATTGGCCACCTCGAGTGCTCTATCATAAGATTCCTTTATTCTAGATAATTCTAGAGCAAAGGTCTCCTCAAGAGATTCGGATGTGGTTTGTTCATGTTCAAGAGCTTGAGATAGCTCCACGATCTCATTTGCGTAATCACGCTCATGAGCTTCCATTTTGTCAATGGTGACCTCATGCTCCTCTAGATGAGATTCCAACTCCTCAATGTATTTCTTGCCTTCAATGGCAATAGACATGATTTCCATGAAGTTGGAACGAGCAAGTTTATTTTTGTGAAGAGCTTTAAAAATCATTTCCCCCTTAGTTTTTAAGGAGGCAACATTATAATTCTCTTCATCATAATCAACATCATCATCATTCTTGCCATCATCAATATCATCATAAGATATATTGGGATTCAAAGTGGGAGATACCTTTGAAGCCTTAGCCATAAAGCAAAAAGCAATCGATGATGATGTAGGATCCCTTGAAGCACCGTTCAAGACCACATCTTGTTCCATGGAGTGTTGGGTTTCCTCTACATTGTTAGCACCACAACTCGAGGAAATACAAGCATTTTTATCATGGCAACAAGATATAGCAAACATATCATCATGAGATTTAGTCAAGCGATTTCTACATGATATGCAAGGACTATCAACACAAGCATGTGAAACATTTGGAGTGCTCGAAGTGTTAAATCCCAAAGAAGGAGCATTGCAATAAGATAGTGATGAAGGATCATCCATAATAAGCATACTATCATCATTGCAATGACCAACACTACTCACCATATCATTACCTTGTGGCAAACCACATGTAGGTGAAGTAGAAGAAGTTGAGAAGAATATACGGCCGGATGTGGAGGGAGAACAATCATCCCCACAAAACTTGGACACGCCATATTTATCTTGAAGCTTTGTCCACAACTCATGAGCATCCCGGAACGGCATGAGTTGAAATATGACTACATTTCTCAAAGCATCGAAAAGCACATTAGAAGCTTGAGCATGGAGATAAGAGTTTTTCTCATCCTCTAAAGATAATCTTTGGGGATCCTTTGGAGGAGAAAAACCCATATCAACAATTCTCTCTAAATTTGGGTCCATGACCCTAAAGAGATTAAGCATGTGAATTACCCAAACATCAAAATTTGTGCCATCGAAACTAAGAGTGTGAGAGAATCCTAATCCCCTAGTCGACATCTTTACTCTCTAGGTGGTTAAACCTAACAAAGAGAGACGAGGCTCTGATACCAATTGAAAGATCGTGGATGTCGCCTAGAGGGGGGGGGGGGTGAATAGGCGTTTCAAAATAATTACGGTTTAGGCTTGAACAAATGCGGAATAAACCTAGCGGTTAATTTGTCAAGCACAAAACCTACAACAACTAGGCTCACCTATGTGCACCAACAACTTATGCTAAGCAAGATAGACTACTAGGTGATAGCAAGATATATGATAAGAAACAATATGGCTATCACAAAGTAAAGTGCATAAGTAAAGAGCTCGGGTAAGAGATAACCGAGGCACGCGGAGAAGACGATGTATCCCGAAGTTCACACCCTTGCGGATGCTAATCTCCGTTTGGAGAGGTGTGGAGGTACAATGCTCCCCAAGGAGCCACTAGGGCCACCGTAATCTCCTCACGCCCTCGCACAATGCAAGATGCTGTGATTCCACTAAGGGACCCTTGAGGGCGGTCACCGAACCCGTACAAATGGCAACCCTTGGGGGCGGTCACCGAACCCGTACACTTTGGCAACCCTTGGGGGCGGTCACCGGTACCCGTCAAATTGCTCGGGGCGATCTCCACAACCTAATTGGAGACACCGATGCTTGTCCGGAGCTTTACACCACAATGATTGAGCTTCGAACAACACCAACCGTCTAGGGCGCCAAGGCACCCAAGAGGAACAAGCTCTAGGGTGCCCAAACACCCAAGAGTAATAAGCTTCTCAAACTTCACTTCCACGTATCACCGTGGAGAACTCAAACCGATGCACCAAATGCAATGGCAAGGGCACACGGAGTGCCCAAGTCCTTCTCTCTCAAATCCCACCGGAGCAACTAATGATAGGGAGGAAAATGAGAGGAAGAACAAGGAGAACACCAAGAACTCCAAGATCTAGATCCAAGGGGTTCCCCTCACATAGAGGAGAAAGTGATTGGTGGAAATGTGGATCTAGATCTCCTCTCTCTTTTCCCTCAAAAACTAGCAAGAATCCATGGAGGGATTGAGAGTTAGCAAGCTCAAAGAAGGTCAACAATGGGGGCAAAAACGAGCTCAAGAGATAAGGTTCATTGGAGACCCCTTTTTATAGGTGGGGAAAAATCCAACCGTTATGCTCACAGCCCGCACAGAGCGGTACTACCGCTAGGGTGGAAGTACCCCTTTGAAAAACAACAGCGAGGAGGCAAAAGGCCAGAAGAACCGCCGGAGCGGTACTACCACTCGTCCTCACGGTACTACCGCTCGACCTCACGGTACTACCGCAAACGGTAGCGGTACTACTGCTTGCGAGCGGTACTAAAAAAATACATCCGGGCCTACCACCGCAAGACTTGGGA